>NW_019716284.1:52537-221776 GCF_900074925.1 Ramularia collo-cygni | reverse complement strand
AAGCGAGGACATTATACGCGCACATTAAATTACGCTACTTGTTACTTATTATACGGAATACACCTTTAATTACCGAGGTTCTAATACCCTATAATGCTAGCGTCGCACTATCGCCTAAAAGGATTGTTATAGGGTTGTTCTTAAAAACGCGCCGTAGCGAAGGAATCCACGAGCATCTCCTTAAAGCAATTGCAATGCTCTGCTAAAACAACAAGAGCGTACTTTTTCATTCGAATCTGAGCTTCTCCATTCTGATCCAATGTTTATGACAAGCTTAATAACGAGAACTCAAATGTGAACTCAAAATGGATGAACGCTATTCTAGCGTGAGGTGGGAACAAACAAGTGGATTGCATCATTGCCGAGACTGCGATCTTTAGCAATACATGTATGTAAGGTAAAGCAGTTGTGTGCTTGCACTTCGCCATTTCTTGCTATTGTCGGCGTGCATCATCGTCGAAGGTCATTATAAGGAGGGTTCAAAAGCACACGTGCGGTGCAGTTCTCAGTCTGTTAGCGGCAATATGGTCTCTACTGCAAGACAAAATCTCCCACCCATTCGCTCTGCTAAGGCTGACTATGAAGATGTTCCTAGTAGCAGGCATAGATGTATCCAGGTACAAATAACACGCTCTTTCTCGGTTCCTTCTTAAGACTTTGTGGTGACGATGAACGATCTTTCGGCATCCACGCCCCGATATAAGCTCTGCACTGCTGCCACCACTAAACCACAAAAATCATGCAAGCAAGTCTCTGCTTTTGCTATAGAAAAACTCGATCTTGATATGTTTACGACCGTCGAACGCAGTCGGTGATGGCGGAAGTCTTTCTGTAACACCGTCCATATGAACACAGCCAGATCGTGAGTGACCTTGGAATGAACACATTGAAAAGTTAGCGCTGCTGTGTAGCTATTAGCTGCAGACCTACAGCCAGCCAATATTCCTAAAGAAGTAATGATTCACTCGGCAACGCTATAAATCTTAGCCGGGCGAGCTTAAATTTTGGCGGACAATACTCATAGTCGCCGATCATCACAACATGCCGAGGATGTTAAAAGACTATACATCTCCAGACGTCTTTCCATTCCCGTTTCCATCGCAAGAATAATTTAATTTCATTCACCATGCGATCCGAAAACGTGCTTCTCGCTGCCTTGGCGGCCACAGCGCCAACTCTTTCGACGGCTGCAACTTGCACGTCTCACACGATCAAAGTACAGGCAACAGCGAACAACCGGGTTATCTTTGCCCCTGGTTCGGACCTCACCAGCGTTTCCGGTGTAGAGTCGCTCCTCTCTTCTGGAGCTGGTCTGCTTGGTCAGCTCGCTGGCTTCTTTCCCGTCAGCGGTACATACGACATTGCTGCAGAGTACTGTCAGCCCGCTCCTGGGTCTCCTCTATCCCGTCACAGGGATGTGCAGCTGCTTCTACACGGTGTGCCGTACGACAAGGTATGTAAGCCCAGTCAGGTCTGCCGAATGACCCAGAACGCTTACAGTTTAAATAGAGTTACTGGTTCGGCCTTCCTGGCAATCCAGACGGCTCGGAGAAGTACAACTGGGTAGAATATGCCACCTCTCAAGTAAGCAAAAGATCACAATAACTCCACCCATACAAACTCACTCACATTCTCTACCCAGGGGTACCCAGTCCTAGCAATCGATAACCTCGGAGCCGGAGCATCCACCAAAGCAAACCCAATCACAGAAGTCCAACAACCCCTTCAACTAGCAATCCTCCACGAAATCACCACAAAACTCCGCAAAGGAGAATTAGAATTCGCCCCTGCGGCCGAAAAAGTCATCTTCGTAGGCCACTCCCTAGCATCCGTAACAGGCAACGGCATAGCCACGAAATATCCCTCCGACTTCAACACCATGATCCTCACGGGATACAGCAATGCGCTAGTAGAAGCCGGTCTAGGACTCCTCCTCACAGAACTCGAACCCGCTCAAACCCAAAACCCAGCAAAATTCAATGATTTACCACCTGGATATCTCGCGTTCGGATCCAGCCAAGGCAAGCGAAATTCCTACTATGCAGAAGATGGTACTTTCAGCGCTTCCCTCGCGGAATACGATTTTGCTCACCAGGATACCATAACCCTAGGCCAAATCCTCACGGCTTTCAGCGGTCTGCAGAAAGCGGATGCGTATAAAGGTGATGTTTTGGTTCTTACTGGATCTGAGGATGCTTTTTTCTGTGGACCTACAGGTACTAGAGCTGTGGGTCCACAGACTTGTGGTGTGGGAGATGATAGTATTCCTGCGAAGAGCAGGTCTTTCTTTCCTAATGCTCATTTTGATTATTATCTGGCGCCGAATACGTCGCATGCTACTACGCTGCACTATTCTACTCCTGGTAGTATTAGGAGAGCGCATGAGTTTTTGGCGGAGAGTGGGTATTAGAGATTGCAGTATGTAATCAGATGGGGATATTATCGACTGTCAGCATATGGTTGTTACAAAGACGTCGTTCATCTCCCCAATTCATTGCTCTATATCTATATCTCTATCGATGTAATGCGCAGCAGACCTGGTCATGCGCTTCATTCTGTTCTGGCTCACGCTTTCTCTTGAGGTGGAAATGTCTGCTCGGCGAGAACGGCTCCGTCTGTGGACGTAGCACCGGGCCCGCTGTCTGTGTGTGTTGTGTTGTGACCCTTTTCCCCGCTCTCTTCATCCTGCATCTGTTTCTGCGACTGGTCCTTGATAAGCGGACATAGAACAAAGCAGACACCAACCATGATAGCAGCAGTACCAAACACCCAGGTGATGGCATTGTTATAGGCATGCTGCACAGCATCCGCCTGCTCGGCGTTGAATCTTTCAAGCGCAGCATTCGAGAATGTAGAAGCTGCCAGTCGGAAATCTACCAGACCTTCCGGGATTTCCGCAAGTAGACGGTTTCGCATTACAGCTGAACTGATAGCCGTGCCGAGAGCGCCGCCAAAGAAACGCAGGACATTACGAGTGCCGACTGCGAGGCCCCGGGTCTCTATGCTGGCTTGTGCAGAGATTGCCATTACGGAGTTTTGAAAGGAACTCCCTGTGCCAATGCCGACCAGTACCATGAGGAAAATCACAACACCGGATACAGGGTACTCGCTATCGACTGCCAAGGCTACCATGGCGATTGTCCAGGTTGCGAAGCCAGCGAAGAATATCAGCGAGTAGCTTCTGCCGCCTTTGCGTTGTAGACGCAGGATTATAAGTGCCGATGCAGTGGACCAAACGCCTGTAAAATATGTCAGAGTCTGCAGCCTTGGACAATTGGCGGGCGTGTCTCACCATGCGTGATGTAGTATGGCACCTGGTATGATGACGCCTTGATCGGTGACAGCTCACGGACAACCTGAAGGTTGATGGGCATGTAGTAGTTGAAGGTGTAGTATGCGGCGCCCAAGAAGATGTTCTGGACAATAACCCTGCAGGTAGTGGTTAGTGTGTTCCGAAGTATTCCAAGGGCAATGGGGTCCTACGTTGCGATCGTTCGATTTCTGAACAACTCGAAAGGCACAATAGGCCGAACTGTCCCGCGATCTCCTTTGAATCCAAGATAGAGGAACAGGGCGAGGGAAATTGCAGACGTTGTTCCGAGCACGATCAATACCGCTCGTTCGAGGTTCGAATTCTTGCTAAGCATCAAGAGCCCGGGCACGATGAAAGCCGTACCTGAAAGGATGCCCCAGAAATCAATCGTCCCGACGACCGCGCGGATCTGGTCTCTCTCTGGGGATTTGCGATTGGCTGGAACGTATAGAAAGATGGCAAGCCAGGAACATGCAGCGAGCGCTGCTACAAAGTAGTAGAAGAAATGCCATCGGGAACTGGAAGCGAAAACAGCGCCTACCATCATGCCGAGTATGCTGCCCAATGCTACTGAAGTGCCTACACAACGTCAGTATGAGCTGCGATGGATCGAGTATCAGGGACTGACCTTGAACTCCTTGATATTTCAATCGTCTCGCAGGGGGTAAGAAGTCGTTTTGAGCGATGTTGACAAGGTTGCTAATGCTACCGGTCGCAATCCCAGAGCAGGTTCGCAAAGCACTGAACAGATCCGTTCTCGATTGGTAACGACTGAGTGCGCATGCCAGCGAGCTTAGGATCAAGATGCTGATGGATATGAGCAGCATCTTTCGCCTACTCCAGGTGTCGCTGAGGTAGCCGAGTACAGCTAGCCCAACAGTAGCCCCGATCAATTGTGTTGTTGCTGCCCAAGCGATGTTGCCTCCGCTTGTGAAGTGGTCGCTGACCGCTGGAAGGACAGCAGTAACCCCGAGTAGATCCACTGACGCAACACCGTTGGCAGCATTGAGCGAGATGACAACTCCAGCCAATTTCCAGCCGTTGAGATTGTTGTCGAGGCCCTCCTCTGCGGACTTCTCTTTGGAACTTTCCGGGCTTGTTGGAGGTGCAGCAAGTGGATTGATCGATGAACTCCTTGAGGGCAGGACTAGCCACTTGGACCTCAACCTTGCCAGAAGATTCGTTGGGGAGAGCATGTTGTCCGAAGCTGTGAGTTGTGAGCTTGTCAAAGAGGATAGATRTGATTATAAGGCCCTTCAACGAGCTCACCGTCATTCTAATAGACTCATGAAATCAGGCGTGATACGCTAGATATCATCGCCGTCGTTGCCAAGGCCACTGCGACTGCTTCATGCAGGCTATCTCACACCACCAGCGCGAGCTCTTCTGTCGATCAACGAGGTTTAAACGCAATCGGATATGTAGAGTTTTCTGCGCGGATATAATCTTCCAGAGACAATGGCCTCGGTCCGGAGTTGTTGCAAGAGCACATTGGCAGTGATCGTCAAGTCGCCATAGGGTACTTCATGGCTTCTTTGGAAGTCGCGAGTCCCAATATAGGTAGCAAGGGAATCCTCGAATCTTTCGCGCGAATGCCGCAGCCATGCATCTGACAAGGTTTGTTCGTCACTCAGTGATGGTCGATCCTTTGCCTGAGGCAACTTCCGTAAGCTTGCTACCGCTCCACTATTCGTCCCGTTTGGAGACCGATAAGAAGCAAGGTTTCACGGTTTGGTCTTTTCAGGCCTCCTTCGCTACAAACCTCAACAAATTTGACCTTTGATCTTCGAGATTTGCGGTGGACAAGCTTGGCAAGAAATCTGGGCATGATGTCTTCGCCACAATGTGTTGTCAGCCTGGCATGCATCCGCGGTATTGTGAGGAAGTTAAAACATCCCGGAATGAACCATCGCGACACAAAGACGTTCAGGTCAAAAATCGAACGGCGAATGTTCTTCCAGCCGGAAGTTTTGCCCATGTCGTTGAGTATCGAGCTGGCTAAATCCTGAAGGATGAACTTTGATGACACACCCGCAGTAGCCTGAAAGTCGCAACCAGTTCCTGGATGCACGTGCTGCAACAGCAGTCATATTGGCTCGATTGCGTTGGCCCCTGGTGAGGAATGGATATCAGTGGTGGCAGTCAGAATCAAGATGTCATACCGTCAGCGTTCAGCATTCTGCAAATACTGCTGTTCCGAATATCAGTGTGCACTGTTCCTGACCTGAACAATATAGAGCACACCCAACTGTTCTGCGAGGTAACCGTACTGCAGGCTGATGATTGAGCAGCCATCTGCTCACTGTGGTAGATGTCATTCCAATGAATTGGCATGGTGTGTGAAACAAAGCACTGTCAAGTTGCTCTGGTCTGCGGTTCTAAACCAGAGACACTTTACAAACAAGATGCTGAATGTCACAGCCATAGTCCTCATCGATGCTTACAACGACTTCCTCCAAAGGAAAGGCAAACTCTATGCCATGGTTGAAGATGGCTTGAGACAGATCGGCGCAGTTGCGTACATGCACCAATTCATCAAAGCATCTCGAGCAACTGAGATTCCAATCTTGCACGGCCTTCACCAACAGTGGAGTGGAAATCTCTTCAAAAACCGACAGACGACGATCGACTTTCAGACAGGGAAAGACGAGATCAACCATTCGAAGAAGAGGCTTAGGGACCGAAGTTTCTTCCAGGCATGGAGCCCGACCTTAAGCAAGGCGATGTCGCCGTGTGGAAGCACTGGAGTAGTAGCAGGTCGAGAATGAAAGCTGGTCAGAGATGCTGGGCGTGCAGCTGAAGTGTGTTCGTGGCTCATTCCACGATACCGATCCGACAGAGAGGCATTCGAAACGTGGTTCCAGGTGGACTGGTCGCCGAGACTGCTTTCGAGTCGACTGCTTGCTACGCCTGGGAGTTGTGAGTAGCGCAGTGCTGTCAGGCGACACTCCGTGCTCTAACCTCCATGAGTAGCGGGTAGAAGGTGACTTTACTGTCAGACGTGACAGCTGGTTTCAATCACGTTGCGAATGAAGCGATCCAGTCAATATCAGTATTTGGGATGCCCGGTGTTTGTTGGCGAGGAGAAACAGGATGACGACCGCGAAACGGTACGAGCGACAGTCAGCAGCTTCCGCCCCGCCCTCACTCCCGAAGATTCTCCTCCTCAACGACATGCGCATCGCTGTCGTCCCCTTTTGTCTTTCATCTACGGAAGATACAATGAATATGCTAATCCGATCAACGAAACACGCTCGATCCATATGCAGCACGACAGGCCTGTGAAGTTGAAAGGCGCCGTGACTGAAAGGTCGTTGCTAAGGCCTCGCCGTGTCAGTGTCACACAATTCCGTCATGCGATGCGACTGTTTGTGGCTTTCTTTCCTCCGACAGCGAGGAAAACTGATCTTGTTCCATCCCGCGGAGGTTGCTATAAGGAGCACCAACGTAATTATTACAACATCATGGCCGCGCCGGAGCGACTTCCCGTAGGTTTGAATCGCACACAACGCTCCCGTCTGCTATTGGTTGAAGCCAATTGGAAAGCGCGTCCCTCGCTGGAGTCGAATTCGAAATCGAAGGACAGTGTTCCGCTGTGGTGCGATGCTGGGACGCCAAGTCTTGACGTATACACGGAGCTTCAAACGAGGGAAGTGACCGTGTTCCGTGAATAGAGCGCTCTGCTGCARAGGCTGTAACACCAGACGAGATTTGGTCGGGGTGAGTCGGGATGAACGCGTCTCTCCCATCGTCTGGTCCCTTTCGGCCCCGATGACGAAATAAACGTTGCCACGACTTGCCAGTGAGCAACGAGTCAAAGAGAAAGTTTCCTTCTCATGCAGGTACAAACTGGTCGGAAACAAACAGGGTCTTCATACGCGTGACATCTTGAATGGACTGGAAACTCCTTTGGACAACGCACCACCCGCAGGTCTCCCATCTCCGACTGCATCGCAATCAGCATCAGCATCAGCATCAACATCAGCATCACGCGTAATGGCTCCTACACTATTCGAAGGCGCAGAGCTTGTGTCTGAGTCGGGCAAGACATTTCTGGCGGTCAGCTCTCTGGGTCAATCAAATGTCTGGACAGCAGCAGAGAAGGGAAACTTCAGTAACATTGTGGTGCTCAAAGCCCCTTCCGACACCGACACACCTGSCACCTGGCCACTATTCTGCAACGAGATGGTCATGCATGAATTACTCAAAGAAAGCAAACATGTTCGAAAACAGGTAGACWGAATTGCACCAACCAAGTCAAGCCCGCCGATGTTGGTTCTGGAAATCGCAGAGATGACTCTGTGGCAAGCACGCACGAAGCGGCCCATGTCCAGAGGAGAAATTGTGGCCATCGTCAAGGGCATTCTTCAAGGTCTAGAAGAAATCCATGCAAAGGGACTCGTGTATGGTGACCTCAAGATGGAGAATGTTATGATCAGTGGCTTCGACATCGAACGTCCTGGCGACGGCAACACCCTAGATGTGAAGATTGGAGATTTGGGGACCGTCGCGTATCCTGCGAGCGGCAAGCTTCAGCCAGTCGCCTACCGCGCACCGGAAGTTTTCTTTCGGGAGGAGATTACACCCGCTGCAGATATCTGGGGTCTTGGTGTCATCTACAGCCATCTCATGGAGGCACAACTCGCATTTTCCAAATCCGGCATATATGACGACCTAACATCGCCTTCTACCACCATCCCTCAAAGAGAGCATGCCGTCGGGAAGCAAATCTCAAAAGACTACGATCTGCGCAACGCAGAATACTATCAACAATGCGAGCTGCCTCCGAGAAGCCCACGGCCATCAAGCGGCAATCACTGGGCGAAAAGAGGCCTCGGGAGCTGGGACATTGAGTTTTTGGAGCGAGTGATGAAGGCCGATCCTCGAGAACGTCCCACAGCGCGAGCAATCCTGGCATCATACTGGTYTCAGGATGGAGGGTTGAATGACCAGCTCAGCAACCCTTCGACCAACGCAGTCAATGAAGGAAGATCAAATTTGGCCGTGCAACCATCAATCGCCAACGCGGCGATGTTGAGCACCACATCGCCGTCCACGCAAGACTTCACGCCGTCGAGGTCTATCAGTAACTCATCTGGTAGGAGGAGGACTGATCTTGGTCTTCCCGAGCTGGTTGATTCGTCTCCTTCCCCTGTGAGGAAAAAGCTCGAAAGCTCTCCATTATCGCCAAAGATGCAGCCACCACAAGTGAGAGTCAGCGCGGCGCAGGGAGGTACATATCTGAACTATCGGTAAATGCTAAGCGCAACGGAGTGTGATTGATAGGATGTCCTGTACTTAGAAGGGAATGGAGAGATAGGCGAAGTTCTTACATGTTCTTATAGAAATCATTCAGACAGCCGCCAGACTACTGGAATCACAGCATATGCGAATAGCGTTCAAAAAATCATTGCATACTTACAAACTTCCCCGTCCAGTACGGGTAAAACCGAGAAGCACACAGCAAATCATCTGTTATAAACTCCACACACTCACAGTCTGCCTCGATGATCGGCATGTCACCATCTCAACCGTCTTCATCACTGGTCGCCTCATGGTTGGCTTTCAGCTTGAATTTGCTCAGCTTGTCCTTGGTCGATACCATTGGTTTGATGATCTCTGGCTCATCGTCGTCATCGTCCTCACTTGCAACTACCTTCTTCTCCTCAGCCTTGCGATCTAGCTTCGTGCTGGTGGACGTCTTTGATGAATCCTGGTATTGAGGACGAACGGTCTCAAGGTCTTTGGCACTGAGAACTGATTCCACTTGTGGAAGAAGCTGGCATAATGCATTGAATTGCTCGACGGGGAGAGATATGCCCTTTGAAAATGTCAATTCTGCCCGGGTTGAGATTTGATATTGAAAGGTGAAGTCCTAACCTTTCCGGGTAGATTCTTGCCATCTTTCTCATAGAATTCGCGAATGGATACCATAGTGACACCCTTAAACTCGCTAACTTGCAGACGTCGTTTGGATGAGATGGCCCAGTATGCATTTCCATCGTCGTCTTTCTGAGGCTCTGTGTTCAGGACGAAGCCTTGCTTAACTTTCTTGCTTTGAGGTTCATCGACTGCAGAGTCGCTCTGTTCTTCGGCGGCACGCTTTTTGGAGGGACGCTTAAACGCTGTCTGTTTTGGTCTCGCCATGATGCCGCGGTATGGGTAGATCCAGTGGTTTTTGTCGGTTTGGCGCCATTTCACTCACTGCCAGCGGAAGGAGGACGCGACTTGCGGATGACGTGTTTCTTTGTCAGCTATCTCGGCTTACCTACCTTTCTGCATTCTCCTGTTCTCCGTCTCGCTCTCGCTCCGAGACCTCACAATCTAAACTGCTCACCAGACCGCTCATCAGTGCTGCATGGTATACTATCTCGACGCGGTGTGGGAGAGGGAGAGCGTGACCTTGCTGCGATGCCACCACACTAAAATACCACGCTAGAATGTTCTACCGGATCCGGCACAGTGGATCTGTCCTGGCCGAGGGCGCCCAACTGGCCGATCGCGGGGCACCACATGGAACGCATCGACAGGCTTCACAACTGGCCAACACAAATACATCAACTTGAAGGTCTGCCTTGTTTATCGTCATGACCACTATACAGAAAGTGGCTCTGGTTACTGCCGGGACAGCAGGTCTCGGGGCTGCCATTTGTCACAGTCTGGCACGATCAGGTTTTCGTCTTGTACAAATGTCCACCAAGTGCTCCAGCCCTGGCAATGGCAGCTGATTGCTTGTTCAAACAGGCCATCAATTTCGCAAACAACGAGGGTAGAGCTAAGAACTTGATTGAGGAGTTGAACAAGATTCCGAGCTCTAACGGGACTTCGGATTCGCCACGCTTCGAATCCTTTCGAGCAGATGTTGGTGATCGCCCGGCCGTTCAGAAGCTCGTACAAGATACAGTGACCACCTTTGGTCGTATTGACGTAGTAGTATCAAACGCAGGTTGGACACGCATTACAAACTTTCAGAATCTCGAGGAGGGTATGGTTGATGAGGTAGGAAAGCCCCTTTTTGCTTGAGCAGCCTGCCTCATCTGCTTCACACATCTAACTAAAGCTGTAGGACTGGGACAAGTGTTTCAGTGAGTGTATCTCAACTGTCTCGACTAATACAATGCTAATGTTATAAGTCTACAATGTCAAAAGTCATCTTTGGCTGCTGCACGCGGCAAAATTCGAACTGGAGAAGAGCGAGGGTGCCTTTATCACAAGTGCCAGCATCGCAGGCGTGAAACCCACTGGGAGCTCATTGCCATATGCTGTGACCAAAGCAGCAGCGATACATCTGTCAAAGGCGCTGGCAGCCATATGCTCGCCCAAAGTGAGGGTCAACTCGATCTCGCCAGGTTTGCTTCTCACAGAATGGGGCATGAAGTTCCCGGAGGAGAAGCGAGAGGCCGCCCGCGAAGCCACACAGTTGAAACGATTGGCTACAGTCGAAGTGAGTGCGCTAGGAAGTCTGATCACGATGGTGCTGACGCCGGCCTAGGATTGCGCGGAGCAGGTGAGAGCACTGGCACTCTCCCAGTCCATGACAGGTCAGAATATCATAATAGATGGAGGGGCTTCCTTGTAGCGGACGCCACAACCAGAGTGGTGAAAATTTCAAGACGAGAACTTGTAGTCAAGCCTTTCTCACTTACCCGGTATATGTAAGCTAATCGATGAGGTCTTTACACTTTTCTCAGGAATGAAACCCTCAGCCTCGACAGTCACGGAAAATTTGAGCTTCAGTCATTCATCAACGTTGAGACGGTGGGCAAACACCACGACAAAGATGCTGCAGGCCAGCGTCGATGTCTGCTGAGGTTATCATGAAAGTCGAGTTCTCTGACAAGATGCCACGCCTAGATTGTGACTGTCCGATGGCCATCAAAGTTATAGATGGCGGTCTACACTACCCTGTTCTGAAGGAGCGAGATATCGTTAAGGAGACAATCAAGCGCGGGGAGCGGTCAAGACCGAATAAGCTTAAAGGCGGCATCGAACCTGCTCAAGATGCTACTGTCAAGACCTATCCTCGAAGTTGTGAGGAGCATCATTACACGTGCATATTGTGTCTTACCAGCAGGTCTGCAGAAGGGGTCAAACCCACGCAAAGAGTTCAATTCGAACACTGTCAAACTGGACCCAGAGGATGCTACTCACGAAGATTCAACTTCCGAATCCAAGGAAGCAGAGGTCAAGGATGAGGCAGAGGTCAAGAAGGAGAGTATTTCGAATGGTGGAACGAACTCCCAAGGTCCTGCCATCTCGGAAGACTGGGAATAGGAACAGCAGCTAGGAGCGCAACCCAAGGCGGTCACGGGCTTCAAAGTTGAACGATGGTGCGTAAATGGATGAGACGAGCGCCATTGGGGCAAAGGAGCAGTTTTCAAGGCACGGCATTGTGGAGCCTGCTCAAGATATGCGAATCTCAGCGCTGAACGAAAAGGCGAATCCTGAAGAATCGCATAACGAAGGGCGAGAGCGAAACATCAACGCACACATCTTGCTTGCCGGACAAGCAAGCGATCAACGAATCACATTCTTTTCGCTGCCCGGCTCCTTTTTCGGCGACGACCTGGTTTCGACACCGCGGAGGATCTGTACCTTGCATTAAAATGCTGCCTAGCCTGATCGACCTTGCATTTCCAGCTCGAGCAGTGCTCCTGCGTAACTTTGCCACTTGAGTAGGCTTTCATGTTCCCATCTTAACTTTTTGTTCAACGATAAGTCTGCCAGGAATAAACCTGGGTCCTTCTCCCTCTCCCTGGGTCCTTCTGCACGCGGTGCTCTGTGTACTCTGAAGCCACATGTTTACGGGATCTCGCATGAGTCGAGTGTGACTTGCCAACGCCACACTGTTGTACTTTGGCCATCAAATCACCTTGCGTTCAGGTATTGACGCAAGGGGCGTTGAACACAAGAAAAGTAACATATATTTATACTTCTCTGGTTGCTGGGCGTACTTCTGCACATCCGCATTACTSAACTACAAACGAATACAATTCTGCCAATCAGTCAAYTTTAACCACCAAAACTGAAGACCATGAGTCCCGGAGGACTCTTCTTTGCCATATCGGCCCTCATGCTCAGTTGCATCGATGCAGCTCCCCATGCGCAAGCCTCCCCTGATCTGGCATCACGAGATCTGGTCAACATTCTCGTTCCAACCATTCTTCCGGTATACTTCTGCACGGAGCCTTTCTGGCAAGGGACGTGTGACAACCTACAGAACGGACCTGCGCTTTGCAGTAAGTCAACCGGGAGTAATTCCTCGTTCACTCTAGTCTAACCAAGTTGTAGTAAAACTCAGCGAGACATTCGCTGGAAAGGCGAGCTCCATAGGACCCGATAAGAACGCCACTGCGTGTGATTTCTACCAGTGAGTGTTGCCAGGCTGAGCGGCCTATTGATCCGCGCTAATAAACATCGTAAGAAACGACCATTGTAGTTCTGAAGAGGGACTCAAACTTGAGCTCAAGTGGCCAGGTGTGGATAACCTGCCAGTCTTGCCCCGAGCTGGGAAGTTCGATAACTCCATACGCAGCTACACATGCTATTAAAAGGGAGAGATATGCGAGACTTTGGTGCTATCTATGACGAACGAGCAACGCTTCTGATGTTGCAGCTTGGGAGGGACGTCTTCGAGACAACATCAGCTCGTATAACTCTACCCGTAACATCTACAATCACAATGGGCGGATCCGATGCAGTGGTACTATCAGTATCAGCTGCATTCCTCACCACCACACAACGATACCTTCCTCATTGAGCTTTTCCTCCGTCTCGTTCAAAAAGCGGTCGCTTAAAGCTTGGCAAAGGCGAGAAGATCGCCTTTTGCCGAAAGCGGCGCCTGCACTCGCCTCCACGAGGGCCCACGAGGCTTGAAGGAACTGCTTGTTCAGATCAGGGTCTCAAAGACGTTGGTTGTTTTGCTCCTGCATGATTGCGATGAGTACACCTTGATGGCCATATCGCTCACATATAAAGCAAACTCCATGCCGCAGGTCATATCAATCAATCAATTTCTGAATTGCTTCCATGACAGCCTCATCACCAGCTTCGGTCACCACCTCGTTTTTCTGAAACTCGGCCTTGCAAGAAAGATAACCAGGACCTGCACATCACGCACTCCACCTTCCCCTTCGAAGGCCCGAGGCGGCACTACCACAGCACCCCAGAGACGAGCAAAGGCCAACCAGAACGTTTGACCTTCTTCGTGCGCACTACGGCCCTTGCAACCTCGCCTCTACGGCGTAGAAGGCGCCCTCCGACGATCCCGGCTCGTGATAGTCGTTGGTTGGACGGCAGATGATCAAGTACCTCTGGCTTGGTCCACTATCGCGCCAAGGGCAGCTGTCGTCGTGTGCGCAATCTGAACTGCCTAGAAGAGCAAAAGATACACGGTGCTAAGCGTGCCAAGCTCACCCAACAACTCTTGGCTGAGGTGCAGTCACCCAATAGAGTTCGGCGATTTGTACCAAAGGCGGTTTTGTGGCTTTTCTGAGACCGGAGCATTAGAAAAGCTGAAGATGGAAGGAGGTGATGCGTCTGATGGTCGCGTGTGATGTTGATAGAGGTGTATAAAGAGGTGAGGGCGTTCCGTAAGTGTCGAGAAGAGCATTCAGTTTCATCACATTCTTCGCAACTCAAACAGAAAACACCATGAAGTTCTCTCAAATCTTTCTTGCTGCCGCTTCGGCGAGCTTCGCTATTGCAGACTACGTTCGATGTGGCACTCCTCAACCCAACTCCACTCACGTGGCCGAGATGGACGCCATCGTTGACTCTTCAGATGCGAGAGCCATGGCTGCTGCTGCTGTCAGCGTTGGAGTGTACGTCCATGTCGTTACGACCTCCGCCAAGCAAGGTCGTTACTCGCAGTCTATGATCAATGAGCAAATCAGTGTCATGGTAAGTCTGCGCAACATCCCTATCCCAGCTTTCTCATACTGACTGCTGCAACAGAACGAGGCCTACAGCTCCATGGGTGTCTCTTACAGTCTCCTTGCCACCGACTTCACGGTCAACAACGCCTGGGCCACCGCAGGACAAGACAGCACCACAGAACGCGCGATGAAGCAAGCTCTCAAGCGTGGTAGCTACGGTCAGCTCGACCTATACTTCCTCTCAGATCTCGGTGGTGGCCTTCTCGGATTCTGTTACTTCCCAGTCGCCAGCCCCTCCAGCACGGACCGTATTCTTGATGGATGTATCAACCTCGCCGATTCTCTCCCGGGTGGCAGTGCGACCAACTACGACGAAGGAATGACCGCTGTGCACGAGGTCGGTCATTGGTTCGGCCTTTACCACGTCTTCCAGGGCTCGTCGTGCTCCGGAAACGGTGATGGAGTTGCGGACACTCCTATCCAGAGAGTTGCCACCAACGGCTGCCCGGCTAGCCAGGATTCTTGCCCCAACTCTGCTGGCGCTGACAGCATCCACAACTACATGGACTACTCTTACGATTCGTGCATGTACGAGTTCACCAGCGGCCAGAACTCCCGAGCAACCTCYCTCTACCAGCAATACCGGGCCGGTAAATAAGCGTGCATCGTTCTGTTGTTGGAAAAGGGGCGTTGCATGTGCAACGAATCTTTCGCGGAGGGACGTACCAGCACGTTGCATTTGCATTTGGAATTATTGAGCATAGCGACGGCGATGTAGGCTTTGGAAGCTAGAAAGACGAATGAGTATAGATGAATGAACGAATGCTATTTCGCCTGACCATACATTTCTCCAGTTCGACAATTCCAATCGTCTGGTAATGCGCTCTCGAAAGGCCTTTGTCATGGTCTGAGAGCTTCACGGCGTTCACTGAACAGGAAGTCGTTGCATGCCGGTCTCTGACCCTGTCAAAGTACAGATCAGATCGTTGGCACACAATTGAATACCTGAGCTATCGCAACTCGTCAGCCCATGGATCATCACTTTCAATCAAGGAGGCTCCCTTTGCTTCGTATGAGCATCAAATCCGACCAATCACCCTCCCAACGCCTCGCTAATCCAAATGCAAATGCAAATGTTGATGGCCGCACAAGCTCAACCAAGCAACTTGAGACCAGATGCCGTCTTTGCGGGCAGCTTCTTCTCAATTCCTGCCCCTGTGTTCGCCCTCAGTGGTCCCTCCTCCTTCTTGCCTTCCTTGTTCTTATCCTTGTTGTTTTTGTTGTTGTTCTTATTATTCCTTCCCTTGTTCTGCCGAGGGTCCTTCTTGACGACCGGTGCTACGTTTGCTTTGCTGCGCTGGATTGTCACCGGATGGCTACCGATATATTTGCCGACCATCTCCCGCGCGGCTTTGAAGCCAGTCTCGCCCTCTAAGAATGATACAAATCCGTAGCCTTTGGACTTTGTCGTACGCTTGTCACGGATCACGCGCGCTTTTGCTACGCCGTATGCCGCGAAGGCTTTCGCGAGGGATTCGTCCGTCACTTCACCTGCCAGATTGCCGACCATGATGCGAAACTGCTTGGGATCCCATTCCAGCAGCGATTTGTCCTCCCATACCTCGCCGCCGCCTTTGCGCACAACTGTGAGCTTACTGTCGGCGGCAGCGCTTGCGCCTTGGGCAGTTGACGCCTCACCGGCGCTTGCCACAGCACCTGCGCCACGCTGTCCGAGTGGGGCGGTATTAGCGTTCTCAACGCGGTCAGTCTTGCCGCCCTTTTTGATCTGCTGGTCGGCGGGCGCATACTGCGCTTGCCACATTGCTACCTGCTGCTCATGGTCGGGGTCGAAGCCGGCGCTTGCGCCATACGCTGCTGTTGGAGGAGGAGGCGCGAATGGGTTGCGGATTTGTGGTGTGGGAGCCGCCTGATACGGCTGCTGGGGCTGTTGCTGCTGTTGTTGAGCATAATTTGCCGAATAACCGGGTGGATATGCATACTGCTGAGCATTGTAGCCCGATCCGTACTGATTGTAGTCCATCTCGAGTCGCTGATTGTGTGGGTGTTGTGTGAAGTGGAAGTGAAGCAGCAAGAGAGTTCAGTTGCGAGTCAGGCAAGTGCGGCAGAAAGTTTAAAAGGAAGATGCTGGAATACCGAAATTAGGGCTAGGGTTGGGGTAGTACACTTTTCATGCTTCTGCATCGTACACCTGCGACCTTGGCCTCTGAGCACTCCAGGTAGGATCAATACGACTTTACGTGTGTTGGAGAACGCCACGGGCTGTCAGTGAAAGAGTCTCCCTGATATCCTGCTCGAGAGATATCGGCCTTGAAAAGCGCATCCTTTTTGTGGACATGAAATACAGCCCCGTAGTCTGAAGACCACGGTAGATTGAAACAACAGGGTAACCCAGCCTCACGTCTTCACCAGATTGATGCTATCACGCATCTGCAGAACCCTGGACAACAAGCGAATATCCTCAACACGAGGGCAGAGAAGCTTTCGTTGCATATGCCTCCTTCCCTGATCAGAACGCCTCTCTACCGCAAGTTCAATAGACAGACATATATAAACCACACTCGTGCCTTAACTTTTACCCAAGCCGAGTCCATCAATCAAAAGTAATCTTTGTTGCCGCCTTCATGTCTGCCGGATCCTTGTAAAATGCACCGTACGCATCGTGTGCCTTCTTCTTCACCGTCGTTCCAAACTTCAATAATTCTTCGGGCACGGGCTGCTCGGCCTTCTTCAACACATTGATCAAAGCGCCAGCTAGACCCTTCTCAGTTTGGGTGAAGAAAGTGATGGCACGTCCATCTTGGCCTGCACGTCCAGTTCTGTACGACAAGTTAGCATCAACAGCAAGCATTTAAAAAACGATGACTGTACTTACCTTCCGATACGGTGCACATAGTCCTCCACAGTCAATGGGAATGTGACGTTCAACACCAGTTTCACTGCTGGGATATCGAGACCACGAGCAGCAACGTCGGTCGCAACCAAGAGAGGAACCGCGCCACTCTTGAAAGCCTCCAGACTTTGAGTGCGCTTCTCCTGACTGAGATCGCCGTGGATACCTGCGACTGGGAATCCTCTCCGGCGGATAGTCTCCTCAACGCGCGTAGCTTCCTTCTTGTACAAACAGAAGACAAGAATACGGTCTTTCTTGTTGGCGCCAGACTGGTACTTCCTCAGCACTTGCAACATGCGCTCCTGTTTGTCGTATTCGTCCATCACCTCAACCTCTTGCACGATCCTCATGTTCGCACGAAGCTCTCCCGAAGCGTTGTCGCCGATGGTGATACGGACGGGGTCTCGCAAAAATTCGTTTGCAAGTTCACGGATCGAGGGCGGCCATGTAGCCGTGAACATGAGTGTCTGCCTTTCCGGACCAGGCTTGGTGGCGAGGATGATCTTGCGGATATCCTGTTCGAAACCCGTGTCCAACATGCGATCGGCCTCATCTAGWACGAGGTAGTTGACATTGGAGAGATCGATAGAACCATCTCCGATGAAGTCATTCAGTCTACCGGGTGTCGCAACAATGATGCTAGATCCCTTGATCTTCTGTCTTTGCTCGTCCTTGTTCACGCCTCCGTAGATGCAAGTCGCCTTCAAGCCAGCGGGTTTTGTCAACTTGTTCATCTGCTCTTCTATTTGCAACGCCAGCTCTCGGGTCGGGCTGACGATGCACACTTGAATCTGCCTGCCGCCCTTTTGTAGACGGCTGATACATGGCACACCAAAGGCAAAGGTCTTTCCAGAACCAGTCTCTGCCACGCCGATCAAATCTCTTCCGTTCATAAGGTATGGCCATGATGCCGCCTGGATTGGGGAAGGTGCCGAGAAGGCAGAGAAATAGGCCTTCTTGGTTGGCGCATCGAACGGAAGGGAGTCGAAGGACACGATCGGGCCAAGATCCTCCTTCTTCGGGTCTTCCACACCGATCTGCTTCTCCGCGTAGTATGCTGTGGCCTCGCTTTTGCTCACACCCTTGACCTTTGCGCCGCCGTTGGATACAGGCACTGCTTTCTCAACAGCCTCAGCATCGCCATTGGCAAGCTTGGCCGCCTTCTCAGCCCGCTTTCGCGCTTTCTTCTCAGCCTTTGCTGCAGCCTCGTCGTCGCCTTTGCCTTCAGCGACGCTATTGGCGGCTTCCTGTGCTTCTGCTGCTTTCGCCGCTTCCTTTTTCGCGCGCTTCAATGCCTTGCGCTCTTCCTTGGACAAGGCCTCTCCACCGGCGCCAGCATCCTCAACTACCTCAATCGGGGCGTCCTCGACGACCGTCTTGGATTTCTTTTCCTTCTTGTCCTTCTTTTCCTTCTTGACCTTTTGCTTCTTGTTGCTTGTATCGCTCAACTCTGCGGCGGCTTCGGCCTCTTCACGTTGTCGTTTCGCCATTGCGTTAGTGATTATTGAAATGGATAAAAATCGATCGATCCAGCGCGCATCCAGTCTCGGGATGGACGGGAGATTTTTTTGCTCGCTTCACCTTCCTAGATCAGACGGAGCTTGGAACCTTGGCATGGCTTCACTTCCTTCGTGAGGTGGGCTTACATCCAATATACTTATCACACTCGAGAGGGTTGTAGAAAGCTGGACCAAGTTACCTCCTAGGGCCGGGATGCATCGATCAAACGAGGCTGTTGTACTGGAAGACCGATTAAGGGCCAGCGAAATTGAAGGTCGCCGTCCTACCTGCTGCGATTAAAGACTTTGTCCTTTCACGAGAGCAACAACACAGTTTAGAAGACATTGTCTAACAAGACACTTCGCTCTCCGAACACTGCTTGTTCTTGTAGTCGAAGCTCCCGTCCGCGAGCGTGGTCGTTGCTCAAATGCGAGGAGAGTTCAGTTACCTCTGCCCTCGGATATGCCATGAAACGGAGCCGAGAAGATGGACGAAAGTAGCCCTTCCGGTCTCGATACCACTCCAGGTGACAGTGGTCGCACTCCAACCGATCAAAATAATGGAGAGCCAGTAAGAAAGAGGGCCAAAGTGACACATGCCAAATCAATGTCTCAAGGAGGTATTGAAGCTTTCCAAGATGATCCGCTAGATTATCCCAGAAGAAGAGCGGTCATCGCATGTGCCGTCTGTCGAAGTCGGAAGTCGAAATGCGACGGCGGACGACCCAAGTGCAAACTGTGTACAGATCTGGGCGCTGTCTGTACTTATAGAGAGCCTGGAGCGAAGCTCGATGCTGGAGACAAGTTGATATTGGAACGCCTGAGCAATATCGAATCTCTGCTCCAGAGCAGCCTATTGGGACGACCAGCCGAACCAATGTTACCAGAAAGCAGCAGCATCGTGCCTGAAGGCAGGCCTTTTAGTGCGTCTATCGGGTCTTGCGCGGGCTCGTTGCCTCTGAGCGGCTTCGGCATCTCTCCAGCCAACAACATCTCGGCCATGCCCAAATCGCATACAACGCCAGCCCTTCATCTGCTACAATGGCCCGTCGTACGGGATCTAGTCTCAAGGCCATGTGATCCACAGGTTCTAATGCAGTTGGAACTGTCACGCGAGCCGCTTGTAGTGGAGACGCCCTATACACTTGACTTGGCGCCAGAAACGACATTGGGACTGGCTCGAGCATATTTTGAGAATGCCAATGTGTGGTATGCGGCTGTCGACCCGAATCTGTGGCACTCCCAACTACGAACAGCCTCCAAGCTTAGCTTTCGGTCTGGCCCGGAGTCCTGTATTGTATTACTCGTCCTAGCTCTTGGCCAAGCAGCGAGTTTAGGCGACTCGATATTACAGGTTCCTCAAGGACAGCCTATACCTGGTATGGATTATTTCGGTGCTGCTTGGACATTACTACCTAGTCTGATGATCCGGAATGACGTGGTAAGCGCACAATGCCATATCCTGGCAGCCGCATATCTACTATACATCGTCAGACCGTTAGAAGCCTGGAGCTTGCTTTGCAATGCATCCATCAAGATGCAACTCCTCCTTTCCGCGCCAAACTCTATCCATCCGCAAGTGAGGGAGCTGAGTGAACGGGTAAGTCAGATCGGTTCGCAGGAACCACAGGCCGTGATCGTCCGATAGAGAATGCTGAAATCGTAGCTCATCCTTGAAAACATATGCAGCTTATCTTGTTAGTGAGAGAAGACTTTTGAGACTGGCCAGCTGATTTTTCTTCCGTACAGGTATACTGGAATACCCTTCTCATCGAAAGCGACCTTCTCGCAGAACTCGACCTCCCCCACTCCGGCATCGTCTCCTTTGAAGAAAGCATGCGTCTCCCTCGAAGCTTTCCCTACGATGCCATAACTGCCGGCTCTGAGGAACCGCCCGGAACGGACGACATCTGGTACTTCTTAGCAGAGATCGCTCTCCGCAGACTCCTAAACCGCGTCTCCAACCTCCTCTACTCCCAAAATCGCAGCTCAATAGCCTCTCTGGAACCCATTGTCGCGGAGCTCGAATATCAATTAGAGCAATGGTATGCCAATCTACCACAGCAGATCCAGTTCCCTAGAGAACGCATAGCTGCTCGCGATAAAGTCCAGACGGTCTTGCGATTACGTTACTTCGCCTGTCGTACCATTATCTTCCGGCCTTATATCCAAGCGGTCCTTGGAGATGAGAGTCTCATCCATGAGCCAGGCGTTAGAGCAGCTTGCGAAAAGGGTCTTGATGCTTGTTACTCACAGCTGGAGAATATCCTGGCGCATCATAATGGGCATCTTCCCTATCTCTTTCAAGGGGCGTTGTCTGTTACCAGCCAGTCTCTGCTGCTCATGGGTGCGACGCTTTCAAGTGTGCTGAGTGCTCTTCTGCCGGCATCACATCAGGTTGAAGCAGTCATCATGAGTGTTGTAAGCGAGGTCCAGCGACTTGGACGGCTGGCGCCTAGTATAGAGCTTTGCGCTGAGTTGCTGAGAGAGGCGGAAGAAAGACGACAGCTTCTTTTGCAAAGGCCGCGATGAGATGCAACATATGTAACGTCAGAGGACAATATCCTGTTCGTGTAGTTCATTACAGAGCATTTATTTGCTACTTGCAACGCATCGACAATCCATGCACATGAAACAACACCTGTCTCTTTTCGACTGGCGACCCCAAACACGTGCGATACGCCATCAGCCTGCGTAGTCATCAAACAAACATGCTGTTCTCTTGCAAATTGTACTGCTTGAGGATGTCGGTCAACTTCTTCGTCTCGCGGGAGAAKTCGAGTGGGTTGGCGTATTGTACTTGGTAGCGAACTCTGAGTAAAAATGTCAGTAAACCCTCAAACACTGCATCACGCAACAACATACCTCTGCTGGTCCTGGAAGTTGTCCATCTTTGCGCGGCACTTGAAGTTGAACGTCTTGCAGTTGGCATCGCTGAATACCTCTCCCACACGCTTGTCATCACCCTCCTCTTTCATGGCCATCAGCTCATTTGCCGGCATGCCCATGATGGCCGCGCCAACCTCATCGAAACAACTCAGCCAGATCTGGCCAGTGTGATCGCTGACATTGACACTCATGATGTAGCGATATTYAGGTGCATCCCAGGTCTTGTCACACTTTTCACACCGCCAGTTGCCCTCGTCAGCTTCCAAGACCTTCTTGTTGCAAGGCTGAGGATCCATAGTGCGGCAAGCCGGGTATGCGAAACTGTCTTGCTTGACGTAGACAATTGTGGCTTTGACGCTAAACCATTCCGTAGTCTCTGTTTGGCCAATCTTTTCGTCGTACACCGCTGAGATGGTCTTGAAGTCGTTACGACCGCCACTGGCAGCGCCCGCTGTTGCCATACTATTGGCATGCGAGGCGAAGTTTTCTGAGCGTCCAGCACCTTCGTACCATCCCTTGAGCTTGTAAGCCTCTTCAATGTCTGGGTCAACGTTCATGCTGCCGCTGGCAAGCAGAGACAGCGACCGACCACCAAAATCCGAGACTTTGACTCCCTTGAAAGCAACGACGGACTCAGCTCTGGCCTCGAAAGACTCTGCAGTCTTTCCCCAGACAGTCAAGCGAACATTGTAGCCAGAGTCATCGACCAGTGTCAATTCACGCTTGCTGTACGGCTTATTTGTGGTCTTGGAAACGATTTCGCTGACTTCGCCGACATCCTGCAAAACACCGATGCAGTCGATCGTGGAGTCCTTTTCGATATTTTGAAGAGCTTCGATACTCGTGAAGTTATAACGAACTTGTGGTACTCCTTCGTGATCTTCTGCCTTTTCGACCACCGTATCCCGCTCAAAGGTGAGCTCGTAGTCGTTGTTGACAGTGGAGAATTGCTTCTTGGCAAGCTGGACCTTGCAAGGGCTGGAGATGTAGTAGACGTTGCCCTCTTCGAGAAACTCGTACCACTGATCGACGGAGTCGTTGAAGCCCGTCGCACGAATCTCGCCAGAGTCGTCAAGGAAGTTGGCACTGAAAAGCTTGCCCTCGCCGTTCTTGTTGTGCCATGTCTTGATATCGCCCTTGTGTGTGCACCGCGCCTTGATGGTCCACTTGTGCGTGTATGGGGATACAGCTTCGATGGGTGTGATGTTCGCGTGTCCTCCATGTGTCAGAGTGCCCTTCGGACGAGCACTCAGTGACTGCTGCTGCTGCTGTTGTTGTGCTTGAGGTTTGTTGCCGTAGAATCCATTGCCTGCGATATTGCCCGGCTGAGGCTTGACGYCCTGCTGTGCTTCTGGCTTTGCGCCCTCAATCGCCACGGGCTGCCCCAACTTGTCCGGCTCGCCATACTCTGTAAGGACGTCCAGAGCTACGATTATCAGAATGTGCTTGTCCTTGACGAAGTTGGCCTGGTACTGCGTAAGTCGGCAAACACTGCCCTTTTTGAGCGTGCCATCGGTGATGAGGTAGTTGGATTCTGGGAAAGAGGTCAGCGGGAAGAAAGCGTACAACCCTTGCACAGTACCCACGAATGGCAATCATGCCCTGAATGAAGTTGACGCTGTCGTTGAAGACGACTCGCCAGCGTTCCTGGCCCGTCTGCTGGTTGGCAGCCATGGGCTTAATCTGCACGCACTGCACGATGGGGTTGTCGACCTGCTGGCCATCGCAAATGTTACGAAGAGCACCGGTCGTCAAGGCCGAGAAGGCGTCCGTCATGCTGGGCGGTGAGGTGGAGGTATCGCTGGGTGGTGTCAAGACGATGCTGTTGTGGTTCGGCGATGATGTTTCGCTCCAAAGTGCAGAGCCCTTCGCGTCTTTTGGCCCCACCACGCCAACGACGTGTTTTAGCGCGTTCTGCCGCCTGGTCATTTTGAACGGCTGGAAAACAACCTTGGAAGGGCTTCCACACCTTCATCTCGAATAACATCATGACAACCTGGTACTTATGCATCAAACACTCGCCAACCACATCACTGCTTGAGCTACGTTATCTCGATTCCATGGCATTGTAACAAGAGGGCAATATGGGGATGATTGGATCTGAGGAGTTCCGGACGCACATTGCAGCCTCGTCTAGCCCGTTTGAAAGCATTCATTGAGGCAGCCAGACCATATACACGTCGCTGCTGCCTTGCCAGTGAGGGACGAATGTCGCTCAATGGTGACACGTCGCTCTGTCAATCCGGCCTCCCTCGAGAGTGCTTGATCTGAAGAAAGGTCGTCGAGAGGTAGAATTGCTTATGGAACGGTCAGTCATGTCTATGGCAGATTCAAGAGACCACAAGTGATGCCTTGCGTTCCACGCTGCTTGCGACTAGGTAAAAAAGACGTCTGGGCGTTGTTGTTCCTGCATTTTCTCTCAAATCGGCCAATCTCGCGCGGTTTACTGAGACGTACATATACCACAGAACCTCTTTCTCCCCAGTGATAGTCTTCAACTGCCAAGCGAACTGATTTCGTGCTTCAAGACCAGTTGATACCTTATCTGATGAAGACGTAGTGAAGATCGCCTCATTTTCRGGGACTGCTGCTTCAATCGGCGAAGCTTGCGCGCTCGGCATCTTCTCACCTCCGTAGAATACAAGACCTCGCCACGATTTCATCAACAAACATCAACGAACCAGCCAATCCCACTTCCACATCCACCCAAGCCCTTCAATCATCATGTGCAAAGCCGCTGTCTGTGGAACGTGCCGTATGCCTTGCCTTTCTCCCCCTCTGCCCCGCATGACGCTGACAATCTGCAGAGAAGAGCACTTGGTGGGGATGCGGGCAGCATATTCCTTCGGTCATGGACTCCGTCGCTGAGGCTTCACGCTGCACCTGCGAGCCCAAGGTGGAGAAGGAGGGCAAGCAGTACCCTCCAATGGGCAAGCAACCCGGTGTTTAGATCGGGGATCATGGGCTGACGAGGTCTCAAGGACCGGCAATGGGAATGGTAAAGGCCATCTTCGGCTATGGCCCTTCGTGTGAAGATGGGAAGGAGGAACTTTGAGGAACTTCGGAAAGCACAGGACGATGTTGCAATGGCCATCATGGTGGTTTCTTCGCTGCACGTGATCTAGATCTGGTAATGCGATCGAAATTGGCACTTTCCTGAACTGCATTGCAGGTCTGCTCTTCTCACCATCTATCGAGATTTGCACACATGTACACTTGCTCTGCGCGCTAACACCCACCAGTTTCTATKCGTCGCTAAATCGCTTTCATCCCGGCATAACACCTTGGCCTGGCAGAAACCATGTCGCCCAAACGAATCATATTTACAACCGAAGTCCTTGATCAAAGCCATGACTCCCAGCAACATCTCATTAGCAGAGTTTGCACACTAGCTGTCAGAGCAGTTGCCGAATATTGCTATTGAGAGTCAGTTCAGTCCCATGGCCGTTCTCTTCATTCAACATACCACCCGCATACATGCGATACGTATCCGCATTTAACACAGCCTGGTCACTGTTCAAATTCGTCACTGCAGGCCCATATGCGTAATCCAAAGTATACGGACTGAACACATCAGGACAATGTGTCGTTTCGTGCACAACGGTATTCGCTTGATCCTGGACTCCACATTGTCCGGTTAGGGCCCCGAGACCCTCATAGAAGATATCACAGTAGGTGATGACATTGCTACTGGGGTTGGTGTAGGCGATGTAACCCGGTTTGGAGCAAAGTTCATTTACGTCAGTACACTATGAGCATCACGAGTCAGCCTGTAAGAATCTCCAAGGACCAGCGAAATGCGTACCGAAACGGAGCTCTTGCTAGGCGCTGAATTCGAAGCACACTCTTCAGCCACTGCATTGAAGCGTTGGACTACCTGCGAGACAACCGAGTCGGATGTCGATTTGAAGTACTCCTGCATCAAACGTCCCGACTGGGCGGCCTTGGCAGCATTGCCGGCAAGCATGGCGCAGCTTTCTCGGGCTTGCTTGAGGATTGCGTTACGCTCACTCGAGCACTCGAGTTCAGCTCGCTTCTGGCGCAAGTTCAACACGGCATATGGGACTTTGGCTGCTTCGGCGCCGTCTACGTCCATGGAGATGACGTTGGAGGCATAGGGAAGGGATAGTCCGGTGAGTCTGGTACTGCCTAGCTCAGCAAAAGGAAGGGAGCCTCTGGCTTGAATGGTGTAGCGATCGCTGACTTCCATGTCGTAAAGCTCAGCCATGTCTATTATGGTATCAATCGTCTGGCCTGGTAGGATTGGCAGGAACTGAGTCTCAATCGGATCTTTCATTGAGACCTGAACGAGGAGGCCCATAAACCTCGCTCGTGTTGCTGTGACCATCCTGTCAGCGAAATTCTCCGCACTCTGATGGAATAACGGAGTCTTACCAGTGCCGTGGACGATGAGTCTGTCGATTGGGGCTTCGCTGTCGAGGAAAGAGCCAGTGTAGAACAGATTGAAGCCCTCAGAGCCCATGTTGGTCATCGAGGCCTTCACTTTGCTGTTGCTTAATGGAGTCAACTTGATTTGCAATGGTGTGTTCCTCCTGGTCATGTCGACAGCAGATGCCACGACGATTTCCGCCACCAGTGCAAGCCATGCCAGCACAGAAGTCTTCATACTGACAGTCCTACTGTCAATTTAGCTCCGGGAAGATTGGATGAACCCTCCTGATAGTACCCACCCGCTTAGAAGATGCAACAAACGCAGCACAGTCGAACAGTTTCGTCTCTCGTGAAGGAAGGACGATGAGTCTCACACACACAAAGGGTCAAGAGCCCCATGTGCCATGTGCGCGTGCATTATCGCAACGGCGAGTGTGGAAGCCCGATACCGTGTTCGGTGATGAATCACCTAATAAAGCGCCTTGCTGGCCTGTGCCGATTGCTAGACTAGAACTAGCTTTCCCCAATAGGTATCGATAGCGTGGAGGAGAAGTAGCCTTGCGAAGCGTCGGTAATTTCATCCACGGCAGAACCATCTAGAGCTCCACTCAGGCTGCACATGATGAAGCAAAATGTGAAGAAGAACTCTTGGTTCCGGGCTTGTTTTTACTGCGGAGTACCTCTCCGGTGAAATTGAAAAGGTAGAGTAATGGACAATTGGACGTTGGAATCTTAAATGCTATGGCTTGGCGATCGTAGTCTTGTAGATCGCTAGACTTGTTGAAGTTTATGAGAGTATTCCGAAGTCAATAATGATTTTCTCCTTTCACTTTCATCACAAGAGGTTCACTTCAGTTTAATGCCACATGTGCCGGATCCTACGCGATCTCGATGCATAATTTTTGCATGCCGCTAAATGTGGCATGTGGTCGCTGTACACGAGCAGACGAGTACGAAAAGGRGTAAGACGCCGAAACGCCGGGTACTACTATATAGGCCGGAGTTGAGCCATACAGTTCGGGAACGACTACACAACAGAAAACTCCTTGCAGGAGCCATTAAATGATTTTGAACAAATATGTGGTGCATGAGGCGTTTGGGAACTTCAGAGCAATTTGACGTAGCGCAGAAGATTGTGAAGGTAAGAACAGAGTAGAAAGGTCGATTCATACAAGTTTATTGCCTCATTTGGCTTCTAACCAAGGGAAAAAAACAGAAAACAGATAGGCCTCGTAATGGAGCCATGGAAACGCATCATTGTGCTTCAGCCCAAGAGCATGTAATGCCGTGCCGCCATCGGCTAGTCTCCATTTCAGCATACCGCCATCTTTCCAACAGTCCACTCCAGGCCTGCTATGCTTCAGAGCAATCGATGTGATGATTGAACGACAAGATGTATGTATCATCATATCATCTTGAAGCCCCTCTCTCAGCAGAGTCACCCTCAAGTAATGGAGAGAGCTGCTGAGGACGCCCATCTTGTTGTTGATTTTTCGAATCAACCCCATCTTCTATGACCAACGAGCCCACCCCGGATGCAGCCGTGTCAGCAGATGACACTCCCTCAAGCGATTCTCCAACGCCGCGTTCAATTCATGCTCGCCCTTCACCGAGATAGTGGTATGTTCGCRTCGAGGTCCTTGGACATAGTGGAATGCCGCCTCCACGTCGTCGTAGCATGTGGTGCAGAACTTGGTGAGGTCATAGCCGAAGACCATGATCTTGTTGTACTGGTGAAGGCATGTGAGCTGCTGGAGGTGGATCTCATTGAGCTCCAATCCTCTCAAACACTCTGCCATGCCTTTGAATGGATCGCTCTCTCTGAATTGGAGGAGTGTCAATCTCAGAATCTTGAGAGTCTTGTGGCGCGCGATGAAGTCCCAAAGCTCAGTTGCGGAGACTTGGTGCGCTTTGTTGATTGTGAGGGAGGTGAGGGAAGGGAGATAGACGTCGGGAAGTGTGGCCAACCAAGCGCAGGCAGTGTCGGGAAAAGACAAGCTGAGGCTCTGGAGGTTGGGAGTCTGCTCGAGAAGATCGGACAGGTAGGTTTCGCAGTGATCGGAGGTGTGTCCGGCACGGACTTCTACAACCAAGTCCAACTGCTTCAAGCTGGTCAGGCTGTTCWGCAGTTTATCGATCGAAGGAAGTTGGAGAGCCAAGTGATCGATCGAGTTACGGCTGTTCTTGTCGTAAGGCTGGAAGCCGGCGCGGATGATGTCGAGCTGCTTTCCGCTCATATTCAGCGCACTTATGAGAGCATGGAAGCCATGTGCGAGAAAGCTGATACCCGAACGGTGCTCATAATCGGTTGTAGTAAGAACGCCCAGGCCATCAGAACGACTAGCGTGGCCCAACACCATGAGGGAATGCATAGTGGCCTGACGCTCGCGCACCTCGAGTTGCCGGCCAACCTGGACACCCTTCAGATTTTGGAGCATTGGCAAAGCCTCACTCAGCAGTTCGATGTCGCCTCGATCCTTACGGAAGCGGTTCTGTTCGGAAGTGAGGAATGTGTAGCTCGGGACGAGGCAGATGAAGCGCACGAGATCGCTGTATTTTGGATGCCCTGCGACCTGCTGGAGGTACATCAGCTTCTCCTCGTGAAGTGAGAGCTCGATATTGGTGAATGTGCGGTCGGCGAAGACACGTTCTGTCCTGCAAAGTGTCAGTGTGGAAATTTCGCACTCATCCTTTGTGATACTTACTTTTCATGCATGTGATGGCTGGTCGACCGCAGAGCCTTGAGTGAGCGGGTGGAGGCCGCGGCGTAGCACACCATCTCGAAGAGCTCCACCGGCATGTTAACCAAGGTCGGCGCCATGACCATTTGATCCGACTCCGGAGGTTGCGCGCTGCGATGTTGTTGTCATGAGCTTCGGYGCGGTTGTCGGATACGTGCAAAGGACTTGCGGTCTCCAAAAGTGAAGTAGCGAGCGTTGAGCGTTCGAGGTAGCGACTGAAGACACAGTTAGTGATGCTGAACAACAGTGAAGTTTTGTTGTCGAGAAAAACGTGAATTTGCGCGGTGATGTCTGTAAATAAGTTCGAAGCTCGCGGAAGGTCACGGATTGTTGATTCACTTACGTTCAGAGTCTTGGCATTCATGCGARACGGACTCTCGTAACCTCTGAGGTTACATCGCACATTTGCTAGTATCAAACAAGATCCGGCAGTCCCAAACACAATATTACAGATCAATCGATCTAGGTATTTCAACCAAAGATGTGGAAAGCCAAGCAAGTATCGGATACAGCTGTTGGTTTTTGGCGTCCCCTCCGGATCGTCCCTTACTCGAGGCATTTCGGTATGCGATAAAACGATGTCGAGAAGCAGGGCTCTGTTRTCACCAGACGTAGTGGCTGCGTTGAAAAGCTACTCTTTGGTAAAGTCTGCAGAGTCTTCTCCAGTCCGTGGTCGTTCAATGGTTCTGACAATTTTTCCTGTGGCTTCTTGCCCACTCGGAAATAAGCTGGAGAGTATGGCATTGATATACGTAGGAAAATCAATCTTGGTTCAGGTAACGGGGAGCTGAAAATGTCGAGAATGTCAAGAGTCAATCGATCCTGTTAGCTGCATCGTAATGTGGTACGCGCGCAGTTTCACTATGCGGCCCAGCGTAGTGAAAAACGCAATACATGGTTGAAGTCAAGARGAAGATGGACTGCAAGAGATTGCACAAAAAACTCCACATTAAGCAATATGTACCTATTTCATCACAACCCTTTTGGGTTTTTTGGTGCATGTCGAGCTACCCAGCGACTACAACCTGGAGAGACCAGTCACCTCGCGAGGAGCGTGGTATTCTGGAACCTTCATGTCGAGAGCGCGGCCAYTGTAACCAAGATCCTCCGCAGTGAGCATAGCACACTTCTCACCAATCAGCAGTGCAGTGCTGTAGGTGTTGCAGCCAACGTTGTCTGGGCAGATCGACAAGTCGGCGACCTTGAGGCCCTTGACTCCGTGGACGTTGAGGCGCTCGTCGAGCACACCGTGCTTGACGATGCTGTTGCCGTTCTTTGGAGCCATTGAGCAAGTTCCTAGGTAAAGGTCAGTTTGAGCTGGATGAACAGGCTTACAGCGGGACAGAACTTACCAAGACTGTGCCAGGTAGTCTCAACGTGGCGCTTGGTCCACTCCTCAAGAGCGAGCAAGTCTTCCTTGCTGTACTTGAGGTCTTCCATGATTTGCTGCTGGCTGCTGTTGAGGAATGTCTGGACAGGGGTCTTGCCGGGCTCTTTCTTGGTGGACCAGCTACCGTGCTGGATGTTGGCGGTGATGTGGTTGGGGCCGGCGTAGGCGTTAGTAACGTCAATGTCCATGTCGTTGGCACGAGCTGGTGAGTCGTATGGGTAGAATGGGTGCATGCCAGTCTGTGTTGTAGTTAGTAAACGTAATGCCGCGACCTTTGCTGCTTCTGAAAATACTGACCACTTCACCGGCGTAAGCGTCCATGCGACGGGCAGTCTCACGAGACTTGATGTATCCCCAAACCATTGGTGCCATGTCGCGCTTGTCGTTCATGAAACCGGCGTCGAAGTCGGGAGCATCGTATGGGTTAGGGCTGGAAGAGGTCAGTTGTTGCGAAATGATTGCAATGTTTCTCTCGGCATACCTGGTGATATGTGTGAAACCACGGGAGAATGGATACTCCAAGAAGTGGAACATGGTGAAGAACTTGCCGGGGGGCATGAGCATGTGGTCACCGAACCATCCAGCAATGACCGAGTAGTGCATGACGGGCTTGTCGGGCTTGTCCTTGAAGTAGCTGTCCCAGCCGGAGCGGAATTCTGGGTATGGCCAGCTGTCCATCTCGTCGAGCTCCTCCTCAGTTGGCCTGATCTTAACACCAGCCTCAATACCGTTGGTGGCCAATGGACCAGTGCCGTTGATGTTCCACTGGTTGAATACCTTCTCTTGAGTCTCCTTGTCACCACGAACGAAGTCGTCGAAGGACTCAACCCATGGCTTGGCGCGGTATGTGGCGAATGTCAGGTAGTGGTCCTGTAGACTTGTGAGCATTTCCTCAAACTTTTCTGTGTTGGTGGAGACCTACCTGGAAGTTCAGACCAACACCGGGAAGGTCGATAAGAGGCTTGACACCAGCCCTTCGGAGCTTCGCAGGCTCACCAATTCCGGATCGCTGCAAGATCAACGGGGAACTGAGAGTGCCACCACTGACGATGATTTGCTTGCGTGCCGTGAAGGTTCTCGAGACGTTCTCACTTGGGTGCAATGGCTTGGTTGGGACGGTTCGGACTCCCACGGCCCTGTTGCCCTCCAAGATGATCTTGTCAACCTTGGTGTTGCACTGAAGATGAAGGTTCTGGTGCTTGGCGCGAGTGCTGTGAATGTATCCGTGGGCAGAGTCCGAACGACGTCCAGTGTCACTGTGCGTAGTTTAGCTTAGAGTCTCAGACGTCAATTGACTTTGAGACTGACCGGTTAATCCACTTGAGCCAGTGCTCGGCACCGTGGCCAGTGGTCAAATCCTGCAGATCATCGGTGACTGGAATGCCCTGAGACTCGACTGCGCGGAGGAAGTCTTGCATGACAGGGTATGTGTAGTTGCCGAAGGAGACCTTGATTGGGCCCTCGAAACCGTGGAGGTCACGGTTGTTGCAAGCACGCTGGTATGTTTCGTGCTTCTTCATCAGAGGAAGCAATTCCTTGGTAGTCCATCCCTTGGCCTGGAAGTCATCGTAGTCGGAAGCGGATGCACGAGTGTACATCTACGAGCAGTCAGAGGGATACAATTTGACCATGAAAAGGTATTGCACTTACCATGAAGTTGATACTAGAACCACCACCCAGAATGTGGGCGACGGGAACGACAGCGCGGCGACCGGCAAGCCATTCTGATGGACGGGAATAGTAGAATGAAGCGGTCTTGGAGTCCAACTTCATGTTCCTTGGGTAGATACCGGGACGGAACACCCATGGGTTGTTCAAGTTGCTCTCTCCAGCTTCAATGAGCAAGACCTGAAGGTTGTGGTCCAAGTTGGCCAAACGGCCAGCAACAACACAGCTTCATTGCGTTAGTATGGTTTGTAGGGAAAGCGCCGCCGCCATGTGCATACCCGCATGATCCTCCACCACACACGATGATATCAACCTCGTCGGGGACAGTCATGTTGGCGGTAGTTCAACTGCGGAAGAATGGGGTTGAATGGGGTTTKATTGAATCTTTGAAGAGGACAATCGAGGAGAAGATCCTGATCCTGATCCACAGAAACGAGGGCGAGAAAGAGCTGTATATCAATTCCAGACCCCCGCACAGTCAGCGTCCGGGAGAGAGGAGCTTTTGAATTGTGCCTCAAATGTACATGGTACATTATGGCAGCTTTGATGGAGACGATCCTCCCAAGACCCCCGCGGGAGAGCTCACTCCATGCTTGGTGGAGACCAACGGCGAGGATATCCTGGGCATTGGCCCGGAAAGTGATCTCAGCAGTGTTCGATCAGACAATCGGCACTGCGACCAGCTTACATTCGATTCTGATCCGTGGTGACAATTGACATGAGGTGACATTGAGATTCTCCCAGAAGCGTGCCCAGCCGACGCTCTCATCGATCATGATTGTTGAGATATCGTTGTTGTCTCGAAATCGCAAGCTCGAACACCAATTCGTTGGACACGAAAGCTGCGACATGCATGTACCAGGCTGCTTAGCGCAAGCTCATGGCATGCGGAGAACCCTGTAGGACCGGTACCCACGTTTATCAAAGCCGCTGTTAGCAACGGCGAATCATGTTCACCATTGAGCACTGAAACTGGGGCAGGATCACTTTGCTGACTCTCTGCAAGCTCTTCTCCTGCATCGAGCTTTCTTTCAAGGATAAAGAAGTCCGGGTGGAGCTGCGAACAGCGTGAGGGGCATCGATATTGTTGCAGCGGCTTGGCCATTCAAGTACCCATCTCTACAATGAGAACCCACTACTTCCAAGAGATCGCTATGGGCATGGCCGCCTTCTGGCAAAGTTCCTGCCCTAGCACTGGCAYCCAGCTCACAGCGCTCACCTCATGTGAAGTCTTGGAGTGCAAGGGTCCTAACMGCTAGCTCGCGGAGGCGGATCTGCATCCGTGAGGAGCGCGGCGCCATGAAGTCTCTGGACGCGCGCGGTACAAGGAAGTCCTAAACATCATTGGCCATGGCAATCCAAAGGGCAACGCGGAGCGAAGCGGAAGTACGGCTGCTGCGTGGCCCTATTCCACTCTTTGTTGGTTCCGCCCAAAACCTTCCCCACACCTCAATTGCGGGGAACCTGGCACGTACCTGAGAAGCACCAACAACAATGCCGGAATCCGACCTGATGTGGAGAACGCATTGAGCGTTGCATCCCAGTGACAGAACGGACCAGGAAAGCGCCGCCATGGGTTCCCTGACAACGCAGCTGGATTAAGTAAGAGGGGAAGCTCAGGACGACGCAAGTCACAGTACCTACAAAGGTACTTGACCTACCCTGCGTCTCCGGATACCAACGGGTCACCCAAAGGCCGCATTGGTAGTGACACTCGTGCGGAGAACTGGACCATTGAACACGAATGATTCCTGAGGATAAAGTTGGCATGATCATTTCGCAAATCAAAGGCCAAAGCTCTCTTGTGCCGCATCATGATCCGCGACCTGCTCCTCTGATCCCGATCGCTGCAGGATGTTTTTTTGACCAGAGCTCTCATCCATCGAAGCTCAGGGATGAGAGATCGATCCCATCGACCGGGGAGGGAATTGGTAACGCAAAGGAATTCGTTGCAAAGTTCCCTGCTTGCCCTCTACCGACATCTCGTTCCTCATGCTCGGAAAGCACCTGCAGTTAAATTTATTTAGATTGGAGAGCTACTTATGTTAGATGCCTGTGCATACAAATGTACAACGTACGTAGATTAGAGATTTCAATTTACATCACCAGCGAGTGCTGCATTGCCTGAGCGGTGTGATTCGGTGCGTATATCCAGGTCCCAGGAGTGCTCATATCAGGAGCAAGATTGAGAACACTCCTCAACAGTCTGAAGAATCAGGCCTCGTCGTCTTCAAAGACGGAAAGTTGGTCATCGTCTTCGAACAAGTCGTGTCCACGGAAATTGTCGTCATTGCCAAATGTATTGTTCTGCTCTGCTTCGTGGTTTTCTTGCATACCCTCCCATTCAGGATAATCTCCATTCTCGCTTTGCAAAGGACGAGGTTCGGTGTCTGCCTCTGTGGAGCCATCATCGCCTCTGGAGTCCAGGTTGCTGTGCGGTGTCGCATATGCGAATGGGGTGGTACCCCTGGCCCGGTTGCTGGCTGCTTGACTGCGAGCCGCGCCAATGCCATCCGAAGTGAACGGAGAGGGTGGCTCGCGACTCCACCGAGGAGTGAAGTTTACACCTCGGCGCTCMAATTCTGGCGAGGACGAAACACGGCGCCTTTTGGACGATATGTCGTCTACATTTCCACCTCCTAGCATAGTGGAATCGAGTTCGAAAGATGCTACTCGTCTCTTGTAAGGACCATCAATATCCATTGAGTGCGCGGCGACTGGGTTGAGCATTGAGATGGCGCTGGCCTTGGTCTGCTGTGACATCGCATGCGTTGCGGCTTGGCCGAGGCCTTCTTCGTGATTGCCTACACTCTCACTTGACATGCCCCATGGTGAGTCTGATGATGCAAAGGAAGAGTGTAGGCTTGAAGCATGGTCTAGGCGATCACTGAAAGTCCAGCACTTCTCCTTCACGCTGCCAACGATTTGTGCGGCTTGCAACTCTCCATCTGCGCCATACATGGGGAGGTTCCTGAGCGTTCGCCAGGTCCAGCCAGGTCCGGGCGGCTGCGTATAAGCTTCTGGAGTGGTTACGTAGAGTCGTCGTTCTCCATCGTTCACTTTCATGAAAACACTGCTTTCGAGCAGTGATGCATTCCACAGCGCCGAGCTCATCATTTCTCCGCTGCTCAGAAATCGCAGACGCGAGGACTTACGGACTTTGCGCAAAGGGATGAAGCGTTCTTGCAAGCCCTGGTGTCCGGGGGAGCCATCGAAGATAGTTCTTTCGCCAAGAACATTACCAAACGCATTCGCCACCTCGCTACAGACATGTCGAGCGTCGGGCGAGGTAAGAATGATATCACGTACGAGCCCGCGGGACTCGAGCCTTTGGAAAACAGTACCACTCGGACCGCAGGCCTTTGCTGAGAGCCAGTTTTCCTCGGTGCGCATCGCCCAGGCTTCTATGCTTTCTGTCGTCCAAGCTTTGACATCAGTGCCAGAGCCGAAAGAAGAGTTGGCTGCGAACTTTGACGCAAACGGCCCAGACCATTCTTCTGACGCTTGCGTAGCTGTACGCTGAGAGTGCTCTGTTGCTTGACTCGACGAGAACCATATACCGGGTAGCTGTCGTCCAAAAGGGAGGAGTACCACCTGCACAGTCCACGGCCGGGCGAAAGAGGGCATGGCCGCGTGTTCAAGGTCCATGATGCGTGACTCAAGTGCGTCTATGCGAGGTCTCGTCTCAGCGTTTGCCGCGAGGGTGGCAAGGACTATTGCTTCAGTTTGAGCAGCAGCTTCGCTGTCAAAAGACCCGTCAGAGGCAAACGAGCTTGTCTCCGGAATCAGATGGCGCATGCTGCTGGACGCCTGTCCTGGTTTCTCTGATTCTGTCTCGCGCCAGTGCTCGAGCTCATGCATTCGAGTTTTCAGCGCATCGATCGTCTCGTCCATGTCGTCTGCCTCCTGAGCTCGGTCTTGGTCAGTTCTCCATTGCTCGAGGTCAAGCAGCCTCCCATCGACCATGTCGAATCTGTCAATCACTTCATCGCTGGGCAGATGTGTGAATGACATGGTCTCAAGGATATCGATGCGACGACCATAGTTCTGAATCGTGTTGCACATCTCTTGTATCGATAATGATGGGCCTGCTGCTGATGGGCGTGGTCTTGGCTGACTGCTCTCTTGGCTTTGTAGATGCCTTCGCGGAGTCTGGCGCCCTGCGTTCTGCTGCGAAGGTCCTCCACGCGTACCAACTGTAGACTGCTGTAGGCCGGGGGTTACAAAGGCATTGAACTCGGGTGTTCCGCGCACACTGGGAGTTGCCACCTCAGTCGCACTATACTGATCTGCACGGACCTCATTGACCAGACTAGGAGGCACGTTAGAAGGCGGCCCCATGATGTTGCGGCCGGGTTGGTGATTTGGTGTTTCTCGCGCGGGACTTCCTGGTTCATCGATCACGCTGGGGACTGCAGTGGAAGGTAGCTTTGACGTATCTCCAGACATGCCACCATTGCCCTGCTCTCGCGCAAAGCCATTGAGAGCATGCCAGAGCCGTGTGTTAATCGAATGAGATGGCGCCTGGGAAACATTGTGGATTCCCAGTCCCGTTGTTGAGCCAGAAGGACCAGCCGCTCCACGTTCATTTCTGGAGTTATCTCCGATCAGTTGGCTCCAAGTAGGCGCATTCAATTGCTGGCCCACGTCGCATCCACCGACCTGCGCATTTGGCTGCATAAAGATGTGGCCATTGTCCGTGATCTGATTACAGTGTAGCTGCGAGACCGCTGCACTTTCATGAAAGCAAGCGTGGTGACCGCAAAAACACCATGCTCTTYCACCGCCCTGCTGCTGCACGCCGGTCGCAAGCCAAAATCTACGACATCCGCAAGTTGGCGCGGTACCTCCTGCACTCAAATCGCGATATCCACATGAGCCACTGGGCAGCGGAAGTTGTTGCTCCAGCCAACTGCCACCGCCGCCTACTGATGCCCGGCCGATGGGTGGTCCATAACTGGCCGCCATTGGCAGGCCACCCATGGCTGTCTTTTACTTAGCATGCCATGTCGCGTGCCTCGTCAAGGGTTCAAGGTCGGTCGCAGTCGGTCGGTCGTCGAAGTCGTCGGTCGAGATAAAGTTTAGGTCACGGATTCTGGATGCGATGTGCAATATTGTAGGCGCGCAAAACTACGTGGGATCTGATGATGGACGTAAGTGTGTGTCTAGCTGACGAGTTCAGCGAAATTGGGAGACAAGACATGCAGGCCCAGCACCGATAGCGAGACAGAACAGTCATCTGTTCAGTACCCCACGCCGCGCATGCAGGAGATAGACGCTGCTCAAATGCTCCGGGGTGTTGTGTKCATTTGATTGGAGTGATGGAGTGAGGTCCGTTTTTCCCCGATAGCGGCAGGCTAAAAAAGTATCGATTCTCCACGCAATCTGAAACATCACTTTGAGACTCTCTCACTTCGCTTCCAGTCGAGGTGTATGTGATTTTGGATGCCCTCCCACTGCGGGTGCACCACCTTTCAAATCCAGGTATTCATGCTTCAAAGTTTGCATTGGGACGGAGTGCGGACTCCAAGAGGCTCAGCGACACTACTGGATTTCCAATGCTCAACAGAAGATGCTGTACCGATGTGCGGTCTGGTCGAGAGTGGACAAACAAGACATTTCAATGCTTGATACAAGAGGAATTGACTCAAGATCGATCTTGACCTTCATACACCACATTGCTCACCAGACTTCCAAGCCCGTGGCTCATAACCACCCTCAGATCATCCCCATGCTGCAAGAAGATGGGAGGCTCTTTGCTCACGCCGATGCCGTGCGGTGTGCCAGTCATTATGACCGTGCCAGCCTCCAGCGTCGTACCCTGGCTCAAGTGCGACACAATCTCTGCGATGGAAAATATCATATCATCCGCTCTTCCTTCCTGCATCACATTGCCGTTAAGGAGCGTCTTCAGTTCGATCACACTAGGATCCGGGATTGCTCGTGTGGACACCAGGCAAGGCCCCATGGGAGCGAATCCATCGAACCCTTTTCCATAACCCCATTGCGTGTTGCCACCCGCAAACTGCCATTTGCGAGCGGTGACATCGTTCGAGCACATGTAGCCCAAAACGTAGTCCAGCGCCTTCGCAGGATCAACATTGCGGCATTCTCGCCCTATGACGACGGCAAGCTCGGCCTCGTAATCTGCTTGGCCGTCTGAAGCTTGGTAGGGAATGAGAAGCGGATGGCCGGGACTGTTCAGGCATGACGCTGGCTTGAAGAATACGCAAGGATGTGTGGGAAGTGTGAGTTTCATCTCTGCGGCATGATGGCGGTAGTTGAGACCAATGCAGCGGATCGTCCCGATTTCTTTGCGAGTGATGGGCGGTAGTAGAGATCTGATGGTGAGAATAGTCGTTGTGGGATGTATGGTAATGTCAAGCGGCGATGAGCCGTGGAAAACGAGGACCTGGACTGGTGTTGAGGAGGCCACGGCAGCACCGACTGATTATTCGTCAGCTTGCATCTTCAGGAACTTGAGATGCTGCTGCTAACCGTCAATCGCCGAATCGATAGGCTCTCCCAGATATTCTTGACCGTCTTCCTCTGCGATGAATCGAACGATGCGGTCCCAATGCTGCTTATACGAACACGTCAGCCGACGGTAGAGGAGGCATGTACGGCACTCACAACAGGAAACGCCATCTCGGAGCCTAGAATTAATTTACCACTTTGCAGTGACAGGCAAGTCCGCTTCTCGTACGGAATCTGGGGATTCTTTCAATTTCGACTTGTCGCCTACAATCAACATTGACCGCCGAAAGCAATGGAAATGTCAGCCGGCACCGGCCAACTACATTTTCGCCGAGTTGGCCGGACCGCGCATCATAATCGTGTGGATCCTACTCTGCATGCCAAACCACAGTAGCCAATGGCAGCTATGGTATCAAATTTCTGCAAGCGCTGTGCATTACGGTGGATCCAAAGAGATAGTGAAACGCATCATATCGATAGGCCAGTATGCCAAGACCTTGAAGATCTACACTAACGCTACATGATACGAACTGCACTACATGACATCGCTCGCAGGCAATTGACATCGCACTGGATTTCCTATACCAAAAGACAATGGAGATCAAAGCAGATGATGTCAAAGCGGGTACCGATGTCAAGGTTGCTCCAGCTTCGCACGGGGATGTCATCGATCCAGCAGAAGAGCGACGTCTGGTACGAAAGCTCGATATGTGGTTGTCTCCGATGATGGTCCTGGTTTTCTTGGTGTCCTATTTGGATAGGAGCAACATAGGTGGTTCAAGATGAGTCTAAAGACCCTGTAACACCTTTCTGACCAGTTTCAATAGGCAACGCGGCAATCGCTGGCATGACAGAAGATCTTGGTCTCGACGGAAACAAACTCAACGTTGCTGTAACCGTGTTCTATGGTTAGTGACTGCTCTTAGAACAAAGGTATTTCAGGCGAAATGGAATGCTGATTTGCTTGGGGTAGTCACATACATTGCGTTTGAGATTCCCTCCTCTCTGATACTCAAGAAAGCTCGACCATCTCGATTGATACCGGCTTTTATCATATGCTGGTCAGCAGTTGTGATCGGAAGCGCTTTCATGAAGAACTACGCCACGCTACTGGCTAGTCGACTACTGCTGGGAGCATTCGAATCTGGTCTCTTCCCATGCTTGACACTGTACCTCAGCACTTATTACAAGCCGATCGAACAGGCCCAGAGAGTCTCATACCTTTTTGTTGCATCCGCACTATCAGGTGCCTTCGGTGGCTTGCTAGCGTACGGTCTGACACGTCTCAACGGCGTTCTAGCAGGCTGGAGGTGGTTGTTCTTGGTGGAGGGACTGATCTCCATGGCAGTAGGATTTGGTTGCCTGGTCTTGCTCCCGGACTCTTTTGAATCTGCGTGGTGGTTGACCGAGGAAGATAAACGTCTCTGTCGGGTGCGAAACGAACAAGTCGCCATTTATCAGGGTGATAGCGAGACATTCGATCGAGGAGAAGTCAAGCAAGCGTTTCTGGACCCCAAAATTTGGCTCTCTTCGATTTGCCAGTTCTGCGCCAACACCTGCTCCTTTGGCTTCTCGACATTTCTGCCGGTCATTATCCGCGGCTTCGGTTTCAGCAGCGTTCGAACGCAGCTTCTGACGGTCCCCGTTTACATCTGGGCGAGCGTGTTTTACCTCACAATCGCATATCTCTCGGACATGGCACGACGCCGAGCATTTTTCATGACACCGCTTGCCCTAGTCACAGCCTTGGGCTATTCATTACTGTTGGGAGTCGACATGAACAACACAGCTGTCCTGTATTTTGCCACTTTTGTTACCGCAACAGGAATCTACTGCGTTGTTGGTTTGAACGTCACCTGGAACAGCAACAGCAATGCCGGATACTATAAGCGAGCCACTGCTATTGGGTTGCAACAGACTGTTGGAAACAGTGCTGGAATCATGGCGGGCCAGATATATCGAATCACCAATGTGGATGGGAGATATGTGATTGGTCATTCAGTAAGCTTGACGACGATCATCCTTGCGGCCGTGGGATATGCGGCCATGTTCGTGTTGTTAAAGAGCATGAACAAGAAGAGAGATCGTTTGACTCAAGATGAGAAGATGAGGATGATTGATGCTGGGGTCAAGGGAGACAGGCATCCAGATTTCAGGTACACTTTGTGACGAAAAGCACGATTGTCTTGTATTACGACATTGACTCACCTCATTTCATGGTTCGAATCGCCATGAAAACGACTCTTCTCATCTTCTCCAATAGCTGCCGGARACGCACTTCAAGAGACAATGGAAGGCAGGAGAAAGCCTAATCGCGAAGTGAATGAGTTCAGCCTGTGTGGCTGTAAATGTTCCCATTTCTGCCTAGTTGTGGCGTCGCGGGGTCGTGGCTGCCTTGTTTTGCTTTGGTCGTCACTCCACCAGCAAACGCCAACTTCTACTTCACGGTCAATAAATAAACATCCACCGCGACACAACCGTCCATGATGCATCTTCCACATCTTTCGCCGAAGTAATGTTCGCCATCAACAGCATCAACAAGTACCTCGGTCTCATCTCCGGCTCCACATCCAAAGAAACCATCGCCGAGCTTCCCCAAGGCCAGCTGTACATCGTTCGCCCGCGCAGTCCAAAGGGTTATAGCGAGCTCATCTTCAGGGACTCGGCCGCTTTTCTGCGAAGAACTGGACAAGAGTTCCAGTATCAACTGTGCATTCAGCGAGCATACGAGGAGGGAGAGGCAGATTTGCTGGAAGACGAAGGAGCAGAGGAGGGTGCACTTGACGCACTAGGCGATAAGGACGAGAAGACATTTCTAGTCGACGAGGAACTGTGTCTGCGCATTGAGCATCGGGAAGAAGGTGAGATCGTACTCGCGTGGAAGGATTTGTCGGGCGACGAGGGAGACCTGTTCGAATTCGTTTGCGATTCATCCATCCGCCCCGACGCGGCCGTCACCTTTCAGTTGGCAGCTGCGCGGTGTCAGTACGAACGCAAGTATCGTCGCGATCACAAGCACGCCACCGATYAGGACCTCGAGGAATTCGCCTTTGACGACGAACCGGAAATTCCACTCGCCAGTCCCGGTCCCAGCGCACCTGAAAGCCCAACTTTGCGATCACTCGCTGCTTCACCAGCTGCACATACACCGGGCAGTCTGCACAAGGAAGTTCCCGCCATCATGCCACGCGAGTCAGGGAAAAAGAGGGAGGTGGACCTGACCCCGACCAAGGCACCCACGTATCGGAACGCGCCAAAGAGCACAGAAGTCTTGGTGACCGAAGAAGCCGAGCTTCATCTATTCGATTTTCAATCCGGGACTTTTATCCTTCAAGACGCATCTGTCCAAGCGCTGGTCACCGAGACTGGTAACTGGAAATACTGGCTGCAAATCACTGGCGATAAGAAGCAGTGGCTCGGACAAGAGGTGGTGCCAGACATCAACCCGGTTTTCAACTTTGAATACCTGAGCTTCATCTTCAACCACTACACTGAAGATGGTTCTGCGTACTCTTGGTTGTTGAAATTCAACGACCGCGAAACTGTGGAGAGCTTTCAGCAAGGTCTGATGCAAGCACTGTGGGAACACTTGAATGAGACCAAGTGGATGAAGGCCACGGATCAGGATTACGTTCTGAACGCTTTCAATGACCTTGTGATCGAGGATGATCGGGATGATGAGCGAGAGCGAGAAGCCGCAGAAGAAGATGAGGAGTCGGACGATGAATTTGAAGAAGCGAATGAGCGCAACGCAGAGCCCGACTTTGATTCTGATGAGGAGGAGGACGAGATTGTAAACCGCGACGACGACGGCAATGTCAACAGTCAGCTCGCAGTCGGCGCCAGCGTTAACAGGTCTTTCGTCGTACGCGGAGACAAGATTGGCGTCTTCAAACACACCGATAACAACGGTCTGGAATTCAGCACCAGCATCAACAAGGTCTCAAACATGAAGGGGAAACAATTTGCTCCTTCCAAGATCATGCTGCATTCCCAGGACCGCAACATGGTTCTACAGGATCCCAACGACCCCCACCGTGTATTCCGCATGGACTTGGAAGTTGGCAAAGTGGTTGATGAGTGGAAAGTGCACGATGACATTCCCGTCAATATCTTTGCCCCTGAGAACAAGTTCGCGCAAAAGACCGGAGAACAAACATTTTTGGGTCTTTCGAAGAACGCGCTCTACCGCATTGATCCGCGCCTGAGCGGTAATAAGCTTGTGGACAGCGAGCTCAAGCAGTACGTTAGCAAGAATGACTTCTCTGCGGCTGTTACAACAGACAAGGGATACATTGCTGTCGCTTCCAACAAGGGAGATATTCGCATGTTTGATCGTCTCGGTATCAATGCCAAGACCGCACTTCCAGCTCTTGGTGATCCTATCATTGGCCTCGATACCAGCGCTGATGGTCGTTGGCTCCTCGCTACCACTAAGACGTACCTTCTCCTCGTCGATAACCTACAGACCGAGGGCAAGAATGCCGGCAAGCTCGGATTCGAAAAGGCGTTTCCCAAGGACAACAAGCCCCAGCCTCGTCGTCTGGGACTCACTCCATCTCACGTTGCYCAATTCCAGCATGAAACGAAAGCTCCGCTTGCTTTCACTTCTGCTCACTTCAACACCGGAGAAGGCAAAGATGAGACCACTATTATCACATCTTCTGGGCCATATGTTATCACTTGGTCGATGAAGAAGATTCTCGATGGCAGGAAGGACCCTTACCACATCAAGCGGTATGCTGAGGAGGTCAAGGCCGACAATTTCCGCTTCGGCAGCGACAAGAACATCGTTGTTGCTCTGCCCAATGAGGTCGACATGGTGGCACGTCGCGCCCTGCAGCGACCAACAAGGGAGAGTATCATGGCTACGCCACAGAAGGGAAAGGCCAGAGGTAGCTATCTCAGGAACGAGATTGTGAACTCTCCCTACTAAAGCTGATGGCGGGAGACGCTGTATCATTGAGGATGAAGGAATGACGCAGCATCACAGACGCTTGCATCTGTTGAGCATATTTGGAGACGATGAAACGGCCGCGAGATACCACGGGAGGAAGGGGTTTGATTTCTGCGTTGCTGCTTAGGTACGGTCGCGTTAGCTTTGGCCTTTATTCGCTGAAGCGCGACGTATGGAGGCACATCCGTACGTAGATTCGCTCACGTCCTGATACTTTGCTTTCAATCCAGTTCACATCGCACTCAACCTCACAAAGACTTCCAAATTGATCCCTTCTCACTACAGCTGATCCCTCCTCACTACGATTGATCCCTTCTTACTGCTTGCTACGATGGCCTTTCTGAGATCCGTTAAGCTTCCACTTTGCGCTAGACTCCACTAGCGTCGCTCAATTGACCCAAATGAGACACCGCAATGCCCATCTTCTCCACCCTCGCTCACCTTCCACTTCACCTATATGATCTCTCCGTTCATCTCCAATTATGCCATGAAACAGACATCCGATGTGGTCCAACGGTTAAGACGCCTCGCTCTCCCCAAAACACCGGCTGAATAGGTCCAAGCAAAATGAGAAAATCGCAGGTTCAAATCCTGTTCGCGTTTACGCGGTGGTCTAGCGGATAAGGCATCTCACTGAACGATACAAGACCTGGTCGGTGTGAAAGTGGGAGATGAGGAGATTGGGGTTCGATTCCTTGCATTGGAAACTGATCTTACTGTTCGAAATCCTTTCGGATTGAACTTGATTGATATGATTCTTTTTGCAGGACTCACTCGTGATCATGTACCTAGTGAAATCCTGCAACGTTAGCCACCGCGATTTTGTGGTGGCAAACGACCACGGAGCTGGAGATTGGTAAGTCGAACAGATAGTTTTCATTCATTCGTGATATACGAGAGTCTTCACCCGTCAACAACGTTCAAATCATCTCATCATAGTCGCGCCTTGTTCACAGTTGAAAGCTCTGTATCCAGCTCGCTGGTGCACAAGATGCAGGTGTCCAGTAGTGCCGGCAGCCTTGACTCGTGGTTTACTTTCTGATAGTCTTCCGAAGCCAGCATGTCGGTGAAATGTCTTATACTTGGGTAGTGAGCCAGGGCGATTTCGTCCCACCCGTAGCGGTCCTCGTCAGGCGTTCCTTGGTCCGGGATGACTTTGCCCACCACTTTTGCATTACCGCCGCGCTTCGATCCGATAGATTCACCAAAAGCCTTGCCATAACGGAGGTAGCTCTCATGTGCTTCTTTGCCAGGCTTGAATGAAAGCAGGTTTAGCATGCTCACGGCACCGTTCTGACCCAGCTTGAAACCCTTGCTCCATGATAACAGCTCGTCGTTGAGTTCGAGACCTTGAGTTGAAGAGACAATCCTTGGTTTGTTCAAAGATCCAGTGAGCTCCGGAACATCGCCCGGCTGAGGATTTAGGAGGCGTTGATTCCGTTCTTGAAAGTTGTTTACGAGACTCTTCGGCACACCAGCAGTAATGCTCCAATGACGAGTAACAAAGTTTTCGCTGAGACAGTGACTCGGGATCGTTGTGGTGGCCGGTAGTATAAGCAAGAGGTCCCAGTTTGTGTTTGTGAGATGGGTTGACAGTTTCTCTGGCTTTATGATCCACCTGATGACCCTTGAGGTCACTAATGGTTTGATAGAGGCCGAGTCCAGAGCTTTCAGATAGGAGGGAATCGAAGATGTGCTGGCGAGAGCGATCAAATGAGCAGTGGCTAAAGGCATTGTTGTCTAGGTATCAAAATGCACGGATGCTGTCAATCTCCGTCGTTGAACTTGTTGATGTAGTCGTGATGTAGTCGTGATGCAGGACGAGTGGGGGGCCATTGTCGTGAAGCGTGATCCTCGGCAAAGCCAATCCGCCGCTCCACATTCGACTTCAGCTCCATCTTGCTTCGAGCCTCAGTTATCAACCCGCTCAACCGTGACGACGGCCACGATCAATCTCCTCGTCATCCTCGAGAAACGGTGAATACAGCAAATACGATTCCGCGATCTGCTCTATATCAACGTTTTCCCTTAATGGCTCCGCTGAGTCTGCCCGGACTTCTGTCGATTCACCTGCGGCAACCTTCTGTTCCGCCTCTTGGCCCGCCTCTTGACTCTGCGGCATTGTTGGAGATGATGGGGCCAACGTTACCTTGGGCGCTTCAGTCACAGAATCCGGCTTCGGAGAGCTAGATTTCACAATCGGAGGTCCAGGCGACGGGCGTGATGGAATTGATGCGAGAGTTTGCTGCACATCGGGCACTGAAGGTGAAGGGACAGGTCTTCGCACAATGGGCTTGCTTCCGGCCGGCTGAAGCTGCGCATATGGTACCTCGGGTGCATTGGGAACCGCATTCGGTTCATCCACATGATTTGAGCGGGCGAACGTGACCCTTTTGTCCACGGCGTGCAACGCTGTCCTCGAGATTGGTGCCTCAGGCTGTGGCATGCTAGGGGTTGACCTCGTCAATTGCCTTCCCGCCGCCCTTTGAACGTTCTCTCGTCGATGCTGTACATTCGGTGGTGCGGCGGCGGCGACCATCCCGGCTTGCGAGAGGGCTTGTAATCTCATCGCCTCGCTGTGGGCCCTACTCTCCTGCGGCAGCGATAGGCGATCTGCGGCATCTGCTTTCCAGCTTGCAGCCATTCGACCCATCCTTTCGACAGTCCTATGCCTCACCGGTAGTTGGGCTGGTACCCGCGTTGGCCTCGCATCGTGCGGGTCCGTCTCCTCGTACAGCTGCTGGACCGGGAGTGCTGGGAGCGAGAACCGTCGGCGGGTACGGCCGGTAACGGCGCGAAGAGAGACTTCTTCGCGTGAGCGATGGGCAACACTATCCCAAGATATGGCGTCCATGATGGCGTGACGTTTGTTATTATGTGCGTGCGGGTTCAAAAATTGCAGGACGTGAGGTAAGTCCACTCAATGATATAAAGCGCTGTAAGTTTTGGTAATGTTGATTGAGGTGAGTGTGAAAGTCCTGTGGAGAGGTTTAAGTACAGAGGTCCGCACTTTCGAAATACCTTCTGACGAGAAAAATCTATCCAAAAGCCTACTGGTTATCATGACCAGTCATAACGCAGCCAACAGGCAGAGCGCGGATTCGACTTGACCCCCTTTTTTTTCTACATTCCCACTCTACGTTGACCTTACGAAATACGGCATATGCGGAGGATGACTGCGATTCCAGAAAGACATCCTCTCTCGTTCCGGCCCAGAGAGGATTCAAAATAGCCGACACTCTCTGCAATCGTAGGTCGCTTGGCAATGATAGAGCGGCTCGACTGTAGCAAAGGGTCGGCTGACTCCCCCAAATCTACTAATAGTACCATGTATACATCAAACCTTGACTTTGACGCGGCGCCTGGCGGTAGCTCAGATATGCCGCACGTCATTGCATAATTTCCAAAAAATCTTACTGCTTGTTCTCTAGGACTGGGTTCGGGAAGCAAGAGAGTCACATGTGAGAGAAGGAGCAGATGGCATGTTCTTTCGCTAAGCTTGGAAATCTTTTCACCAGCACCAAATCAACCACCACATCTTTTCCAATCACCATTTTCGCCTCTGCTGCTTTTCCCTTGAGGTGTTACATGCAAGTTCTTGTTTTCTGTCTCCTTTTTCCTCTGCTCAATTCCCTGGCCAGCCAACTATTGCGCCTGCTGACGGAGCAAACCTGCGTCGCAAGTCTTGTTCGACCACGCCATGTGCATGTCATCCATGAAGAACCTGCGTGGCTCGCCATTGCGGACGGCACGAACCTCCAACCCGCTGAGGCGGCGAGCAGTGCTTGGAAACGTGATCAGAGTGAGGGCGCAGTTGCGGTAGGCTGGACATGGTGGAAGAGAGTACTTCTGAGTGAATGCAGGAGCCTCGTCGTTTGCAATGGGGTCCCAGTGCAGTCCAGTGACTTCCATTGTGCAGTCATCGGGGCCTGCATTGTCGCAGCCAAGGAAGCCGCCAAAGGCGTCGAACCAGAATGCGGAGACATCATCAGGGGTCGGACCGTCGCTAATCTCACCGGTGCCATCAGGACGACCGCCAGTCCTCATACTAGTACCATCCGCAAGGAACGCTGCAACGTTCGGCTGCGAGATTGGGGTAAAAGGTGCAACCGGTACAGGAGCGTACACGAAGCCATTGGAGAAAGTCAGGTGATGATACGGGCGTAGGCTTAGAGGTGGCTGCCGTGTGATATCGCTGCCATTGTTGAATGTCCCATTCGACTGGCGTCGATCATTGCGCTTGCCAGCACGATCGGAGTGGAAAGTTGGTAGATCATCGAAGTCCATGGTAAAGTTGCCTTGCTCACCACAGCCGCTAGTTGGCATTGAAGTTGCGGAAGTCACAATGAACGAAATACTCTTACTTGWGGAGGCCGTCTCGGAAGTTGACCTGGTAAGTGTGCCATTGGGGAACTGCGAGGCRGAACTTGAGCTTGAGGTTGCAATGAGATTCGAGGTCTGGGTTGAGAACGAGCTGAACGACGATGTTCTGGGAATCGAGGTACTCTGGGGAGAGATAGATCCTAAAGCTGTAGCTGAAGCCGAAACAGTGCTGTTTGGTCCCTGTAACTCTGTCGAGCTTCTCAGGGGCAGAGACGAAGACTCGGAGATGGAGGCAGAGTCAGGTATCGATACAAAAGGCGAGCTGTCTGTTGAAGGTCGGGGGATCGAGAGTGACAAGCCAGAAGACGTAAAAGCGTTGGTTCCAGAAGCAGAGCTCCCAACGGTAGGACCGCTGGTGACTGGTATCTCCGAGTCTGCTGATGTGCCAGAACTGAGGTTGGCGACTGGTTCTGATGTAGCGGCAGTTGATGGGAGCGAGGACTTCGGGGTGGCCACAACGGGCGAGGTCGTCAAGACCAGAGTAGTGCCTGATCCAGACAAGAAGCTAGTTACTGWGAAGATTGTCGGAGCGCTGAGTTGAGTGGGTAAGCCATCTGCCGAGACAGTCGTCGTTGTCAAGCCTGATCCACCCTGGGTAGCTGTAGTGGCAGGCTCTACGATAACACCAGATGATGTCGGGATCGATTTTGACGAGGATGTCACTGTCGTATCGAGATGGGAGGCTGACCCTTGCGTCGCGGAAAAGCTCGAATGGGGTTGAGACATGGGAGAAGACGGGAGACCTGGCTGTGATGCAGAAGATGCAGGTGATGTCGAATTGATGGCGGTCATGGTGGTCGCCGCTCCCACGACATCACTGCTCTGGWTCGAGCTAAAGCTCACGCTGGTGCTCAAAGCAAATGGGCCATTCTGAACGGTGTATGTGATAGTCACAGGTGGGGCTGTCACCGTAGTCATGGACAGCGGGACACCTGGGACATTGACCGTAACTATAGTGGTTGGCGGCAAGAGGGTAGTGGTTATGATCGCTCCGAGCGTGGTGGTGATGCGATTCGTGCTTGTCGATGTAGTGATGTTGTCTGATCCGTAGTAGTGCAGCTCAGTCAATGTGGTCACAGCTGGTAGGGGCGGTGTAGACTGTGTAGGCCGCATGCTGGTAGCGTTCCAACCTGCGCTGCTTATGCCAGAGAACGCAGACCGCGAAGGCACCTCCGAAAGCGAGTAAGTGACATAGCGCGTGCTAGTCCGAGTTGTCGTTGATATGGTGCTGAGCAAGCTATAAGACGTGGACGTGGTGGCAGGTAGCGTAATGGTGGTGAGCTTCTCCACTGTCGAGGTACTGGCCAGAGTCATCCGAGTTGTGAGATCAGCCGCAGTGGAATCGATGGGTGTCAAAGTCACGATGGAGGTGGCCACCGAGATCTGGACACCGCTCGTTGGAGAATATCCGCCTTCCCACTCCGTGGACGAATCGACGATGGAGAATGTGTATGGYGCGCTGAATGAGGAAGAGATTGCCGCCCCCGAGGAGACCTGTCCTGCGGTGACGGTCGTAGTGGCGGCAACGGTGGTAAGCAGGATGGTCGTGAGGTCGGCGGATGGAGCGCTGTAGAAGACGGTTTCTGTTGTAGTCACATTCTGCGTGACAGGAATGAAGACGGTGCTTGGCGCGCATGACGCTGCGAGTACTCTGGTAAAAGACAGTAAGTATGTGATGAGGGTGTATAGTGCACCGAAGACGATGAGAAAGTAGATCGCGAGGAGGATGATATCTCCTAAATGGAATCGGATCCGCTGGAATATCAATCGATATCCTGCATCGCCAGTCTCAGGCATAGGAGCGGGCGCTTTCGTCAATTCTTTCTTCAATTCCAGAAAGTGTTTTATGCATTCAGCCCAGACAGAGCTATCAGCCCCGATATTGGCTCCAAGAGTGGGCGCAACGAGTATCGAGTCATTCTCGTCATGCTGCTGGCCCTTGCTCGACAATGGTGCATTGTCGGCCGAGTGGTCTTTTCGTCCTGGGTTATCTCTGGTCTGTCTGGCCGCTGCTTTCTGCTTCTTATTGCCCTTGCTGCCCCTGTTCCTTGCCATGATAGATTGCTCTTTGAATGCGTCTGGAAACTGTGGTGGATTCTGCCTGTATATGTCGATGCTGACGGGCGAAATGCGAGACCGTCTCGGAGATCGTCACAACCGATCGAGTGGACATGTTTCCGGCCGTGGATGGGAAGGCAGGCATGATGGACTGTCGCTGCAGGCACGGTGGGAGAATGAGAGGAGGTACTTACCCGGTGCTTGTATCAGAGACATTCAGACGGGCGTCAACTCTAGTGCTGGTGGCAGCGAGGGCCGCGAAGGTGGCGGAGAGAAATTTGATCTTCATGATGACAACAAGCAATGAACGAATGTGATGAGCTGTGCTCTGCGACGGACTGGGTGGAGTCGATGGCGCTGGCGGCCGGAAGGAGTAACGAACGAGGGTGGATGAAGAAGGTGGTGGGGAGTATGAAAGTGAAGGGACATACAAGCTAAGGTACCCGTGGACCTCTTCTCGGTAGGGGTCTCGACTGAGGAGATCGCAGTACATCGAATCGACCAAAGAACCAAACGAAAGACAATGAGAATGCAAACCGTTCTTCGCCAGGATGTCCATCCTGTAATACCGAACGATTGGTCTACCTACTTACGAATACCGGCAATCTCTGCGCGCATCACTGACGAAGACAGTACCACAATCGCGAACGTGAACATGCTGCCACTCCACAGCCCAAGCACACCCAAAGGCTACTGCTCACAGCTGCAACGTTCCGCCGCCATTTTCGGATGCCAAACGCACTCTGCCAGCGACAGTTGCCCGGACCAAACGCGTCCCTCGCCAATGTCCAGCTCGTGCGGCCATGAAGGAGCATGCTCATCATTTGCGACCTCGTGGGCTTCGGCAGCTTTGGGTGTCGACTCCCACCGCGAATGTCGTCAAGCCTAGCCAGAGAGAGCGCGTTTGAGAGGAACAAGGGGTGATGAGGGCAGCAGCGAGACACTGACGGCGGGCCGCTGCAGTGTGACATCCACCAAGGGTTGTTGTGCCATTCAACGTTCGCCCTGAGCACGGCAAGCCAGGGCGAGTAAGTTAGTCCTGCTTCCTCCCATCTGATGTTAGGTAGTTGTAGTTCGTGCTAGTGTCTCGCGCGCGTCTCAGCGGAGCTGTCCATGTGATATACGCGTTCCCGAGACTGTCATGCATTCCAGGCCCGCCCATGCTTCTCAGTGAATATCATCCTTATCGCCTGTCGCCATCACATGGCTAGCACATGCTGCAGCTCTTGTGTCCGTACCGTCGAAGTACTTTGAGGTGCCTGAGACAGAGCTCCGGATGATGACGGGGGGGCGGCAGTCATCAGTCATCAGCTGTGCGCCGCCTTCACGTTCCTCAGCTCCAAAGTTAAGTGCTCTTCAATTCGCGTCGGTTCCCATCTTTTCTTCTCTGCAACATCAACATTGCCTGCGCACACTCGTCGGCGGCTGTAGCGGCAAAGGCAAGCAAAGCAGAGGAGAGTTGCAAAAATTAAGATCTCGAAATCCACGGATCTGCTCAATCTCGGCCTTGGTACTAACTTACCATCGCCTTTTCCCCCACCCGCACGCGATCCACCTCGACTCGACAAACACTTGCACCCTCGTCACATTCGCTCCTAATCGGTCGTTGACGCTTAACTATTCTTCAGCTCAACAACAACCGTCGCTCCAGGTCCTTGCAAACGAACTCATCCGCGCAGGCCACAGTGCCACCACCCCCGCAGTCCCCACGCTACTTTGCATGTGATATCGGCCGGCGAACTCGACATGCAACCTTATCCACAACCACACGGTGCCGGTCAGCAACGCCCGGAATTACAGCAACGCCAGTCCATCGACGCCGTCGCCAATACCACGCGCAGAATGAATGGCGATCGCAACGGGAATGGGTCTACAGGACCATTGCCCGTAGGAGGCGGAAATGGGCAGCGACCGTTCGGACCAGGAATGGCACACCGCACGGCCGCGAGCCCGCCCAAGAATAAGAGTGAGTACCGAGCAGGAGGCGACGGAGGAAGAGAGCGAACGCGCGGCGGCGGTGGAGGTGGCGGCGGCAATGGCAGGGTGTCGCGGCTGACACCGCGCGCAGACACGCAGCATGTGCCCTGCAAGTTCTTTCTCCAGGGTCAGTGCCAGGCCGGCGGTATGTGCCCATTCTCTCACGACGTTGAGTCGTCCACACGACCGGCTCCGTGCAAGTACTTTGCGAAAGGCGGCTGCAAGTTTGGTCGAAAGTGCGCCCTCCTCCACATCACACCCGACGGTACGGTCGTGAACAGGCACTATCCAGGGCCTCCGCAGTATCTTGCAGGAGCTCCACCCCATCCTCCCCCCGGAGCTTATGGCCAGCCACCTCCGCCAGGATTGCTCTCTATGCAGGCGCAAGGCTTGGAGCAGAGACCGAATGGAGATGGGCCTCCACACCACGACCTCGACAGCTACCAGTATGGTCCGCGCAATGGCTACGATGCGCCCCAGATTGACATGACCTACACATCTGCGTCACCCAAATTCGGCTCACCTAACGTGAATGATCGCATCGCTACTTCGCCACCGCAAAAGGGTCTGTCGGTTCTGGATGCACCTCTGCCGAACTCCTTTGATAGCAACGGAATCTCTTGGGCTGCTAAACACGGTCCATTTGCTGCATCTGTGCCTTCCAAGTTCGACTTCGACTCGCCTCCGTCTTCGGTTCCACGCCAGCCACGCCTCGGCAACACTGCACTGCGAGAACTGCACTCCTCCGCATTCGGCGATCGTGGCATGGGCCATGTTCTTGCCAATATGGGCTCTTCACCACCCAGTGGCACGGACGAACCCCTGAAGTTCGAGAAGCGACCGCTGCACTCGGATCGATTGCGCGCGTCACGGACGCTGATGTCCTCAAGTCTCGGCGCACGCTATGTGCCCCCATTCGAGTACTCAGATGAAGACGATGGTGGAGATACTGATCGTGAGGAGGATCTTCTACCATCCAGCTTGCACGACTTGATTCCTGACAGCCGGTCGAGGAGGGAGTCGAGATCACGAGCCTCCGAATCCATGGAGGGACCGGCGTCCTTTCTGGCTCAATCCCGTCGAACAATATCTGGTCATGGAACACCCTCCGAGAACAAGATGTCATCCTCACTATCCTCAAGTCCCTCGCGCTACACCAACGTGTTCAGCGCACGCGGCCAGTTATCAGGGTTAGGCCACGTTGGATCACCACTCCGCGATTCCTCCTTTCCAACATCACATCCTGCCTTTTCTACCAGTAACGGCGAGCTCAGCCCGAGTATCAGTAGTCCGTCGCGCCAAGCTAGCATGAGTATGCTCACTCAAGGCTTACAACGCACCAAGATCGAGACTGCACGATCCACTCCAGGCTCGGGGCCAGGTTCTCAGCAGCCGGGGGCTCCTACGAGAACGCTCTCGAATGGCTCCACTGGTAGGGCTAGCATCGATCGCAATGTCAGCAGCAACAGCGTCAGTCAGCGAATCGAAGAGGAGAAGGAAGAAATCTTCGACATGGACATTGAGTCGCTGCCGAAACACACCAATGGTGCATCTTCGGGATTCGGACCTATTGGTGGTCAGAGGTTGAAGTGAACTATGCTTTACAGCTTCTGGAGTTTGGACGTCAGCGGGTTTCTTGCGGTTGACGTACTCTTACGATACGATAATGGACAGCAAGCGAAGGCGCAGGCGGTACAGCATGGGGCATCCTGGCGGAAAATTGAGCGAGCGTTATATTGACATTGGGAGGCGACGGCATACTTTTCACCGCGGCGAGGATGTCGGAGCACGGGAAAAGCTTCACGACGATTTGGGCGTTTCCAAGCATTAGGGACTTGTGAAATCCAGGGCACGACTGGATGTAATGATCGATCACGAACACATATGATGTGGCGGCGCGAGGGATGCGAAGAAGGTTTGACCTGGCATGGTTGCCTGTAGATGACACTGTTGATAAAGCATGTCAGAGAGTCACGTCTGTAATCAATAATGCAATACCAAGGAAACTGTTGCTCCGTTTTCTGTTCGCTTCCGAGGATCGCTCCAATTCTCATCTACGTTTCGGAACAGCATCAACACTTTTGCCTGCCGCCTTCGCCTCCTCAATCGCTTTCATCTTCTCACGTTGAGCTCTGCTGCCTCCCAGTTTCGGCCCGGTCGGAACAGGTGGCGCACCTCGCTGCTGTACTGGCGGCGCAGCTGGGCGTCGTCGATTCTGTTGCTCTTCCAAGCTACGAAGAAACTCTGCTCTGAATGCTTCTTCTGCTGCTGCGTCGGCGTCGAAGTCTCCCGGTTGCACTTCATTCGCCTTGGAGTTGGACTGCTCGTAGATTGGAACCTGGCTCTCTCGCATGATTTGATCTACCATGGCATCTCGGGCAATATCGTGTGCGTCTCTCTGTGGCGGTCCCCGGCGCTGTTTTGTTGGTCTGACACGCTGGGCATTGCGCTGTCCTGGTTGCTGCCCTGTCAAAGCGTTGGACGTAGAGGTTTGCTCTCCATCAGCTCCAATATCCCCCTGAGTGGCGATGTGTTTGAAGGAGTTCACTGATACAGACTCAGTCTGATTTGCATTTGGTGTAGAAGCTGAATAGCGCAGTTCAGCCAATTTCGAGTCTACGTATGCCGTCCTACGCTGTTAGCACTGCTCCTTTTGGAGCTTGAGGTTGTGGAGGATACGTACAGGTGCTTGTCTTCCACGACTGCCGCTTTGCCCGCCGGCTTGATGAATCGATCATGCGCTGCAGAACTGTCATCGTCTTCTGATTGGAACGGTACCATGGCGGTCTGCGCAATGGTCCCTTCCTCCGGCACGGCCTTGTTTCCGGCTGTGGAGAATCCGATGCCATACTTCCTGGTCGCGGGCCGTTTGACAGTTTGCGTCTCTTCCTGAGCTGGAGATTCTGGATCTTTTGTTTCTCTCATCTCGGGAGGGTCTTCATTATCTTCGTCGTCGACATTGCGCTTCCTGTAAATCTTCCTCCGCTTGTTGGCTCGAAAGAGCGCCTCCGCCGAGGTTGACTCTGACATGGCGTCACACGTACTCCTAGCTACTCTGTGTTACTCGCCAAATGTCGACCAGTGGCTACAATATTGTGGTATTGTGTAGTGGTAGCGCTGCATAATTATTGATGCACACCGAACAAAAGTGAAGGTGACGTCGGAAGCTTGATCGGCCCAAATGCCGATCGTCCCGCCACGGACGGGCAGTTTCGAGTCACTGCAAGCGACCGACCATCACGTTAACATTTCAACACCAACAATCATTGGACATACCCGCGATCACCCACGGATCTTGCTCGTCTACGTCGTGAGCTTGCTGTAAATTCCAGCAACACCTCCCGAGTATGTAATCGACCGAACACCGACTTGTGACTTCGGGTAGTTCTAGCCGCGTGAACAGCGAAGATTACAAATCCTTACGAATGCATACCGAGAGGCGAAGCGAGTCGACGAAGCGGCAACAAAGCAGCGCGAAAAGTGACGAGAACGCTAAGTAGTCTTCTTCTCTCGTTTGTCAAACACAGCTCTCCTATCTTCCGTTCACCCTGGCTTTCCGAACCACTTTACGAAGAATGACGCATTACGACATTAAGATCACTTCAGACACTGTCTGTCCATGGTCAGACAGACGATATACGCACTGACGACTTTTTCAGTTGTTGACAGCTCGCAGGTGCTACGTCGGCAAGAATCGGCTCGAACTTGCGATCAAGGAGCACAAGGCCAACAACCCCAACGATACCTTTTCAACAGAATTCCTCGCATATTATCTTAACCCAGAGGCATCCAAGAGCGTCTCAAAGCAGGGCTACTATGAGTCAAAGTTCGGAGTCGAGCGAACAAAGATGATGCAAAAGCACATGGCGAGCATAGGGCAATCAGTAGGCATTGCATTCCGCTATGGAGGGCAGACCGGGAACACCAGAGACTCTCATCGTTTGATACAGCTTGGAAAGGCCAAGGGAGGCGAAGCTATGCAGAAGGCTGTCGTGGAGTCCTTGTTCAACGGTTATTTCGAGAACGAAGAGGACATTACATCGAAGGACATGCTGCTCAAGCGAGGGGTACAGGCAGGTCTGGATGAGAAGGAGGTCAAAGAGTGGCTGGACTCGGATAAAGGTGGTGAGGAGGTGGACAAGGAAGTCAAGGAGGCCAAACAACGTTACATCAGTGGTGTCCCTCACTTCGTGATTAACGGGGTAGCTGAGATTGAAGGAGCAGAAGAGCCTGCGACATTCCTTCGGGTCTTCAAAGCAATCAAGGCTCAGGGGTTGGATGCAGCCGGGTCCAAGTCATCAACTGGCAACGCCTGCTAAACGTTGCAATCCTCGGCCAAGTATAGTTTGTCGAGCAGATAGCGGGTAACGAGTAGCGATGTCATTTTTGCTTCGACAATCAGACGGATCATGTCAAGGCAATCGATCAGCGAGTTGATTAATAACCCGCGGTCAGCCAGAGTGTCAGAACGCTCCCGCGGTACAATCTCTTCACGCAGCGAGAGTACAACTGGCTAGACCGGACCGACGCCCTTTGCATGTTGCTCTCGACTGCATCGGCCGAGGAGTCTACCAAGCTGCAGTCCTCTCGACTGCGAAATCCACCCCAGTGTATCGAGAAGTTGCACAACGTGTGACGGAGACCCAAGCGCGTTTGGTCCACACAACTAGCGCGAATCTTAAGCGAGCGCCTCTTTGAAGATTGTGAAATTGCTTCTTTTGGACACACTTCATGCACCACGATGACAACATTCGGAATAGATCTGTCATCGATAATCTTCCGAGCCTCAAGAGCATCCACAACATGGCCACAGTGTCGTCCACGGCGTCGCTAACGCTTGAACTCCCGCCAAGCTGTATATCATTTTGTCCCTCCCGACCTCACCTTTTCGTCATCGGCACGTACTTCCTGCATCCACGGGAATTTCAGGATCGGGAGTTATCAAGCTCGCAGGATGTACTGGAAGACCCTACTGTGGAAACCGACGGCACGAGTGCCTCCGCCGAGGACTCACATGTGGWCCGGGAGMAAAAGCGTACTGGAAGCCTAGTACTCTACCGCCTTAACCGGGATGATAAGATGTATGTCAGACGTGCCTTCTGGAAGCAAGTGCTCTTGATGAATCATACACTCTGACATGTTTATCCGTCCAAGCGTTTTCCTCCGGAGCGAGCCCACGGACTTTTCGATTCTGGACCTACAGTGGTCACAGCATCGCGAGCAACACGGCGATCTGCTCGCGGTTGCAACATCGACAGGGGTGCTCGCATTCTATAGGCTACACGGATCGGAATCATCAGAATCGGCCCAGCGACTCGTGCTGGAATGCGAGAAGCAGATATGCGATGCTACCACGCTCGTGCTGTCTCTCGCATGGCATCCATTCCAGGCGCATGTTCTTGGAGTGACGTTGTCCGACGGCAGGGTTTGCTTGTGCGAGAGTACCGCTGAGGGCGGCGTCTGGAGTCAAGACGGCGACATACGCATTACCGATGTTCATCAACACGAGCTGGAAGCGTGGACCTTGGCTTTTAGTCCTGATTCGACAAGTGTCTTATCTGGAGGAGACGACATTGTGCTGCAGAGCTCGCAAATCCATGATCCACAAAACCCCTTGCGGGTCTGGCAGGATCGCAAGATGCACGAGGCCGGCGTTACCGCTATCTTGCCTCTTTCGCAGACCCTCGTCGTGACAGGGAGTTATGACGATCATATTCGATTGCTTCTCACACCGGTCCCAGGAAGGCGTCAGATTCTGGCATCGCTCAACTTGGGCGGCGGAGTATGGCGCCTGAAGCTGCTTGAAGGATCTGTAAGCAGAAGTGATGCTGGAGACTCAGCCTTGTCAGCAAGTTCAAGGTACGTAGGATTGAGATGCCCTTGTCTATTTTCGACACGTAGAAATGATCTCATGTCGTGCTCATCTGGAATCCTACCTGTGTGACGCAATCTGACAAGACTTCACAGCTTCGTGCTGCTTGCCAGCTGCATGCACGCCGGTACCCGTATCGTGCGGCTTATGCAAGGTGCGGATAGCAACTGGACCTTTGACATACTGGCCAAGTTCGAAGAGCATCAAAGCATGAATTATGGCACGGATGTGCAGCCTGGCGATAACAGCACAACGAAAACGATAATCAGCACAAGCTTCTACGACAAGTTGCTCTGTCTTTGGAAGTTTGATTTGAAGTAACGCTTGAACTCCTCAATCAGAAGCCTGCATTCGCATCTCAGCATCCCAGCGCTCTAGCCGCTGTTAACCCGGTCGACGTGATGGAGTYCCATGGCGCCAGCCATCCTCTCGTAGTGTGCGACATTCTAATCCATGTGGAGCTTCTTGCTCGCAATCCGTAGACTGTCATGTCTCGAAATCAAAACGCTGAATGAAAGACCGTGTTGTACAAATATCCCGAACGATGGATCGGCCGTCTTTAGAAGACCAGAATGTGAGCGAGTGTTGGCTTGCCTGGTGAATCAAAGACTGGCCAATACTCTCAAGGCTCGCCAGGTCCACTGATCTTGATCCGTGGTGTAGGCGCAGGAGGCGATTCGTGAGAATTGTCTTTCACCCGCCTCCATTTCAGCACCGGGACTCTTCTGTCTCCCTGAAAAATTCTGTTAGCGCTGCGAGCACAGCGATTTCATATCCTCAGCTTACCTTGATCTCAGTGGGCTCCTCGCTCCCTAGTACCAAAACCTGTCCATCCTCTTCAAACCGATGAGTTCTGACTTGAATATCTCCGATCCAGCCGGGCAGACTACAACACTGGAATGTGTGTCGCAGGACTTCTTCTCGGCCAGGACCCTCGTTGCTAATGTAGTATGGACCACAATACGCGAAACAGCGTTTACCGGCCTCCGCCCACTGCGGCTCTTCGCCCTCTCCTCGCTTGAAGGTCTTTTGTCCAGGAATGAGCATCTGAGCCGACATGTATCCGTCCGGTGTATAGAGGATGAACCCGGTGACTTTTTGAGTCATTGGAAATGTTGGCCTTGTCACCGTGGATTCCGATGTTGGGTATGCGATATACGACTCGAGCTTCCATGTCCCGACTAGCTTTTGACGGAGAGGTAGTTCGGGAGGTGGAGTGGCACACCGTCCCAAAGTATAGAGACCTTCGTTGAGATCATCGTAGTTGGTTCCAGTCGATGGAACTGCGTCGATCGAAATGCGTGGTCTAGGAGGGGGCGAGGAAAGACGTCTGCCTCGACTGATGTAAGGCGATGGTTGTACAGTCTTTARGCCATTCGAGCAAGGCTTTCTATATGGCTCGAGTCTGAAGGCCGCTGGGGGAGAACGAGGTCGAAAGCTCAATTTCTGCGGCGAAACTATCACCTGCGTGTCGGAGAAGACTTCTTGAGGCATGTCGTTGGCTCGCACTCGGCTGCGGGAGCGTGCTTTTCTGGTCGGAAGTGCTTTGGGCACCTGAAGATACTGTGTGCTACTGGGCATAGTAGTTACTAGCATCATTGGAGCGGTCGGGGTGGGAGACTATGGTATAGAAGCAACGGAAGAGGCTGCAAGGGACCTGGTGCTGGGAATAGAGCAAGGCAGGCATGTCTATGAGTTATGTATGGCGAGGTTGGCACTCGGAGCCATTGATCGGAGAGGATGACGGGAGCTCCAACGTCTGGCACCCGCGCCCGCTTCCCAAGCGGGTCTACCATCTAAGATGTGAGGACGTTCTTGCCTCCTCGCATTCCGGCAGTGGGGTTCGAAACGGCTGGACAAGCGCTCGTGGAAAACGTTTGTGGACCATGGATAACAATAATAGAAGACCCCTGCCGCAGCAAAGTCCGAAGGATGGAACAGTCTCTCCAGTCTCTTCGCAGGGCGTAGCGGGTGTGCATAGCGGTGCCGATCTTATTGATTATTGTTCCGCTCAAGACCACGATGCGTCCCGATTAGACCTTTGCGTCGCACGGCAGTCCAGGCATCCAGGTAATCATGTCCGGCCGCAGCTCACATTCGCCTCTTTCCACCATTTCTGTGCTGCGACGCTGATGTTACTGCAGCCTTGCATATCCCATCGGCAGTCTTTCCGCTGCACTGCGCTGTCACTCGGCTTCTGTTAGGGTTAGAATACGGTATTCAGCATTTGTCAGAGGCTTTGCTGGGATCGCGCTGTCCGATGTGGGCTGTGGCTCGTTGTCCCCAAATACAGCAACATACTTTATCTTGAGACTCAGAACTGTCTCCCAGCTTACCTGAGCACTTTGATTGTGCTGTACCCAGAAGAGCAACAGAGTCCAGGCAGTCAGGTGTTTTGGCCCCGCCATGTGGCAGGTGGTTCAACGGTCGCCTCCCCCAGACACGGATTTTTGCAACTGCAGAAGAGTTCTACTGATTCCCGCATCATGTGCAAGATGGGCCGGCTGGGCATTGGCGCGATCACACCTGCTGTCCGTTCGGGTCCCCGACTGACAAACTCCGTCCWGTGTGCCCTGCTTGAAGCTTGGATACTTTCCTTCCTCTCTTCATGAGACTTCGGAAACTCTCTTGGCGTGGACTAGAATGTGGACTCGTGGGCGAAGCTGTCTCTCTCCCAGCACCAGCCACAGGTGAGAAGCGATCGTTGATATATCGAGCATCCCAGGTTCTTTTCGTCAATGATGGATGATACTTCGTCACTTCTCCAATGCTGACGTGTGTGAGCATGAACTCTGTTACMTGATTGCTCAGGCTGGCCCCACCACACACGACAGCTCCAGAGTCAAGGTCCAGAGTCAAGGTCCAGCTTTCGGGACGGCGGGGGAGTGAAATAACAGCTTCCATTCTCATTGACACACTTTCCCTTCTCATTCTCATCCCAAATCAGGAGTCAAGCACGCACCTCATCAATCACATCTCGTCAACGATCACATTTCGAGTAACAGATCATGTCATCCTCACGATTGCTCTCAACTGACGATATGACCAGATATCCCTCAGCCGGAAGGTACCCAACTTCCATCACGATGGAGACAAGATCCTTTCAAACAATGGTTCCGTCCAGGAATAATCAAGGTATTTCGATTAAATAATTGAAAGCACATGAACCGGTGTCTGGCTTGGTATCTTGACCTTGGCTTCCAACCAACTACTTCACTGGCAAATGCCACGTAAGTTGGAGAAGCTCTTGGTAGATATCAGGTCTTTCTGAGAATATACGGTCTGAACTTGAGTACTGGACAATACCAGCGAAAGAATCATGCCTTCACCGTCCCCTATCTACCTTCGAGGTAGTGATGCTAACGTCCACAGTTGATCATCCAAAATGTCTCCTCCCGCTATGATCTATGAGCAGCCATCCAGCGCTGGCAACGTTGTTCCAGTGGCTGCCTCCAAGCTGGCTGATCTGCCCAACACTACTGCTGTTCCTGTCGGGGGTACCACCTCTGCTCAAACTATTGCCGAGATGGCCGGAAAGTGGAGCGATTTCAAGTTCGCGCACATTCGTGAGAGCCAGGTGTCTCGGGCAATGACACGACGCTACTTTTCTGACCTGGACACCTACGCGGAAAGCGACATTGTCATCGTTGGCGCTGGTTCTTGTGGACTTTCGGCCGCATACTGCCTGGCCAAAGCTCGTCCGGATCTGAAGATTGCCATCGTAGAGGCAGGCGTCGCTCCTGGTGGCGGCGCTTGGCTTGGTGGCCAGCTCTTCAGCGCTATGATCATGCGCAAGCCAGCTGATGCATTCCTCCGCGAGATTGGGGTTCCATATGAGGATGAAGGTGCCAGCTCGAACTTCGTGGTTGTCAAACATGCCGCACTGTTCACCAGCACTGTTCTTTCCAAGGTCCTTCAGTTCCCCAACGTGAAGCTTTTCAACGCCACGACGGTCGAAGATTTGATCACTCGCACCGACGGCGCGGGCAACATCCGTATCGCTGGTATGGAGAGAGGCAGCCATGGACTGATGACTAGCGGCTGACACTCTCTAGGCGTCGTAACTAATTGGACTCTGGTTTCTATGTAAGTGTATGAAAAGACCGAGGCTACCCAGGCTACGGATCAACCGGGATTTTCTGGGACACCGCTAAATCTTCTACCCTTCTCTATTAGGCATCATGTTAGTCTTCCTCTTATGGCACCCAAACCAAGCTGACTTATCTTCTCTAGGATGACCAGAGTTGCATGGATCCCAACACYATCAACGCTCCAGTGATCATCTCCACCACTGGCCACGACGGTATGCAGAGCGCCAGTAACACTTCTGGCAACGCTAATAACATTTTCAGGCCCTTTCGGCGCATTCTGCGCTAAGCGCCTGGTCGCGATGGGCGGACTTCCATCCCTTGGAGGCATGCGTGGGCTTGACATGAATGTCGCAGAGGATGCAATCGTCAAGGGTACTCGTGAGATTGCCCCTGGCCTTATCATCGGAGGTATGGAGCTTTCCGAAGTCGACGGCGCCAATCGTATGGGTCCCACCTTCGGCGCCATGGCCCTCTCCGGTGTAAAGGCTGCGGAGGAAGCTTTGAAGATCTTTGAGCAGCGCAAAGCGGAGTGCTCCGAAGGCGGGAAGTACTGAGATACTCCAGCTGCGTCCTGGCTTATCCTTCCGTAACTCTGCTGGAGGTAGAGGGCGATGCGAATGGAAATGAGATCACGACAAGGAAAATGATGCCAAAAGGCATCCTACACTCTTTACGTATGTAATGAAATATACGCAACGCTAAGCAAAGAAACATTAGCAGAACAACCTCTCTCGAATTTTTTCCAACTCAGTGGTTCGACTCCAAGCTGAAGCCAGATCTGTCCCTGGTCTAGACGTGGTCGGGCTGATTGTTTAGGAGCACGACTATCGAAATGATTGAAGGGCATGTCTGAAAATATGAAGTAGGATGCGACTTACCCGCTGCACACCAATATACATGCTTCCGACTGGTTGTCTATCAAAGCTTCCTGCGCTCACACCTTCTCAATCAGGCATAAGCTCTTCTCGGCGCCAAGACGAGAGCTATAACCAAGACTCCAACCAGCTCATGGATTTGTCTGCGGTGACTGCGACTACAATATGTATGCAAGGGTCGCATGCAGGTGAAGTGCGAGTCTATCGCCCCGAACTAAACGCAACCGATTCCGAGTCCTGATTTGACACGGCGTACGCTTCTCCAACATGCGTAAGTGTCTAGCTGCAGATCCAAGCTTCATTCAGCAGGRGACAAGAAACCATGTGCTATCGCACCAGTGAAGATCGGCGTTTCTACTGCCTCGGGAAGGTCAGTGCCTTAGCTTTGACATGCTACTGTTAAGTCGAGGTGGAAGGTGAGTATCTATAAGTACGCCTTGATCTTCTCAGCTGGGATTATAGCATCGCTCCATCGCAGCGACTGGCCAATCAATCATGTTATCATTCGGCCTTCTCTCCTTGGCTCCACTAGCTTTTGCTGCTGTGCTTTCACGTGAAGAAGCAATCAGCTACGATGGCTACAAGGTATACCATGTCAACACTCATGGCGACTCCGACGCCATTCTGAGCGCCCTCTCCGCATTGCCCTACGATCAATGGAACGATAGACTACAGGATCACATCGACATATCCGTTGCAAGAGAAAATGTCCCCGCTTTCGAAGCACTGGCTCTTAACTACACCGTAATGCACGAAGATTTAGGTGCAGACATCGCGGCGGAGGCTCAATCGGTGCCATATGAGTCTGTGACCCGCAGGCAGTCTGGGCCTTCCAACACATACTTCAACAGCTATCATCCGTATAGTGAACACATCACTTTCTGGAGAGATCTCTCGGCCTCGTTCCCCGCCAACTCTGAGCGTTTTGTCGCTGGACGATCTTATGAGAACCGGGAGATGTTTGGGTACAAGCTTTTTGGGCGCGATACAGGATCTACCAAGGAAGCGATCATTTGGCATTCGACTGTTCATGCTCGTGAATGGTATGTGTCTTCCACGTTTGAATGCTTCCATTTGACTGACGTTGGGTAGGATCACTACGATGACTGTCGAGTATCTCGCATATGAGATGGTCAGGGGTTACAAGGCAAACGATGCCACTTTCCGAATCTGGCTTGATACCTACGACTTTTACATCCTACCCTTCGCCAACCCTGACGGATTTGTATTCTCTCAGACTACCAATCGAATGTACGTATCCTGTCGTCATCTCGAAAATATATCTCCTAACCAATTCCAGGTGGCGAAAGCAACGCTCCCCGGACAGAGGTCTTTTGGGTCAACTCTGCATCGGGACTGGTAAGTCTATCATTGCCCCAGAAGCAATTTCTCAAACTGACCTCAACTAGACGTAAACCGCAACTGGCCCTACCAATGGACCGGAGATCCAAACGGCGCAAGCACGAACCCCTGCGCAGAGACTTTCAAGGGCCGCGCTGCAGGCGACACTCCCGAGAACAAAGCACTAGTCAACCACACCATGACAGTCGCAAGCAAACAGCCCATTGCCCAATACATCGATTTCCACTCCTACGGCCAATACCTCCTTACTCCCTACGGCTACACCCCTTCGCAACCAGCCAACGGCCCCGCACAGGTCTCTCTAGCTGAGAAGGCAGCGGCTGCTATCAAAGCGGTCTATGGAACGGAATTTACGACTGGACCTTCGGGTTCTACGCTGTATCCTACAACGGGAAGTAGCTGCGATTATGTGACTGATGTTGCAAAGGGGGAGTATGCGTATGTGTTTGAGCTTCGTGATAAGGGTATGAATGGATTTGTTTTGCCGCCTGCTCAGATTTTGCCTACGGGTCAGGAGATTCTGGCTGGTGTTAAGGTTTTGATTGCTGGTATTTAGTGCTATGAAGTGGATGAGTAATGAATTTATGGATCAACATGCAACAAGAATCAAGCCAAAAGGCTGATCTTTTCAATCGCCGTGATGCCATGCCAATGCCGAGTATGACTTTCAGTTGCGTGTTATGTGCGTGCATTGGTCAAGAAAGGGGTAGGTTTCCATACGACTAGATTGAGCAATAATGATCCGTTGATCTCATGAACGTGTCTTGTAGGTAGAGACATGTGGTCCGCTGAGTTCTGGCGTGAGAGTAACTCATACTTCGAGACGACAATCGCTGAGCCCATTTCTTGCGTGCACCCAGGGCCTCAAGGTTTATACAGCTCGATTTTACACTCCCATGAAGGTGCGGGTGACCTTCGATATTGTCACGGAGCTCGTAATATCGGGTCGGTGGGATATTGCTCCTTACCCCAACCCTGACCCTGGCATATATTCACTCACTTACAAATACAGACACCACGCCGAGCTTTAGCCGCCTGTTTCCACAACAGAAGGAGCGACGAATTGTGTTTGGCGGAGAAGATTCGGCAGTCAATACAGCCTTGTGATACCACATGTTACCAAGTCGTACCAAGTACAGCGACTCCTGCATATTTAAGCGCGAAGGATCAAGTGCCTTATAGGGCAGAACGCTGCTGCGGCTGAAGTGAGCATACCTTAGTGCACCCAACAGCCATACTCGCCCTTTTGTGATTCTTTTATCTGCTTACCGTCCATATTTGCTGGTTTTTCAGAGAGTCTCATACCCCCAAGCTCCTCAGCCCTTGTTAAGAAATGCGWTTCCACAACATTGTGACCCCGATACTAGTCGCGGTCGCTTCTGCCGAATATACCAGTTTCTTTTACTCTAGCAACAAWACATGTCCAGGCCTAGATATTCAATGTGAAGCGCCAGGCTCACTGTGTGCGTACGACGGTGTCGTGAACAAATACTATTGCTGTTCCGGTGCCGGTTCAGGCGCTTGCAAAGCATCCGCAGCGACGTGCAATGGCACAGACAATGGACCATCTTCGTCGCAACAGCAGTGCAATACGGATGGATCGACATGGTGTTGTTTACAAGACAGCGAACGCTGCACGCAAAGGACGGGTAATGATTCGGAAGCTTTTTCGCGACGATCAAAGAACTAACCGTGCTTTGCTGAAGGTCGGACGGAGTTGTGTATCGCAACACAGGCCAACCCCATCACTCGCGTCGGCCAGGAGATTTTGAACGACACGTTCTCTTCCCTCTCCTCGGCGAATCCTGCAGCGAGCACCTTCTCCGTGGATGCCATTTCACTGGCCTCGCAGGCCGCTGACAAAAGAAGCTCATCGACTGCCACCGAATCAGCTTCCACGACTGCAACACCATCAGCTAGCAATAATTCGTCAGAGTCCATTTCAGCTGGAGCAATTGCAGGCGCAGCGGTTGGGGGTGTCGCCGCTATTGCTGGCATCATCTTCTTGGCATGGTTCATGCTGCGGCGACGGCGGGCACAGAAGCACTCAGCAGGCTCTTCGAGTGATTCTCAAACACCAAAAGATGTCCATCCTGAAAAGGTAGAGCCAACGTATACGCAAATTGGCTCGCATGCGCCGCAGTATCAGACCGCGGAGGCCGAAGGGTCACATGGATGGAACGAAATGGCTGGAGAGGGCAATGGACTGTTGGGTGGGGTAAAAGAGATGCCAGATACCAGTGCACGAGGGGCGCTGAGAGAGTTGCCTGGATGACTATACTCGGGTAGTGATGATATCGCGAGGTTTTCGGAGGTTCTCCCAGGCCTCTCTCACTCAGGACAGGATGGCCATGCCTGGTCGAGAGAATGCGTTCGCGTGCCATTTTCCGAGTGATACGCGACTGACAGGCGATTCAAGCGCGCTGCTGGGGGTACAAAACGCAAGGTAATGCTGAGAAATCGTCATGGCTTTGTCAGGATGAGGAGGGAGGAGGATGAGGTGAGGGGAAGAATCCACATCAAATCCACAGCTCACAGCTTATAAGCCGCGCCATCTTCGCCTACCTTATCCCACGCAATACTCTCTCACATCGCATTGACGTTGTAGCATCGACTGAACAAGATGTCCTCCCAGCCCATTCGCGTCGGTTTGATCGGCCTAAACAAAAGCGACTGCTGGGCAGTGAGTATAGCCACAAAAAAGTCAAAACCAAGCTRGCTAAACATGCTTTTCCCATCTCAAGGTGAATGCTCACCTCCCATATCTCAAAGATACTTCCAGATATCGCATCGTAGCCCTCCTCAACAGCTCTGAAGACGCTGCTCGAGCAGCCATCTCATCTCATGGACTCTCATCCGACACTAGAGCGTACGGCTCACCGGAGAAATTCGCAGAAGACAACGACATCGAGTTGGTAGTTTGCAGCGTCCGAGTAGATCGGCACTATCCTATCCTCAAGCCGATTCTCGAAAAGACGACAGCAAAAGCCGTGCATTGCGAATGGCCGCTTGGGAAGAACCTCGCTGAGGCTGAAGAGCTCACCAAGCTTGCAAAGAGCAAAGGCATGAAGACAATCCTAGGCCTGCAAGGTCGCAAGGCGCCTACAGGTATACTGGTCAAGGAATTGATCCAACAAGGCAAGATTGGGAAGCCCTTGAGTATCACCATCACGGCTATTGGATACAATTTCGGAGCGGCCGACTTTGAGGCGCTGTCTTATCTGAGTGACATTTCCATCGGCGGGAACATGGTGACTATACACTTTTCACATATCTTGGACACCGTCACGCAGGCCGTTGGGGAGTTGTCGTCTTATTCGGTTGTGCTGGATACGATGCGGGACAAGACAATGTTGCGGAATAAGCCGTTTACTTACGTCCAGAAGAGTGAGAGTGATGAGCCTGTCAAGATTGTGGGTGAGGTTCCGAGGACATCTCACGACCAGATTGCGATCCAAGGTCATCTTGAGAATGGAGCCGTGTTCTCTTTTCATATGCGAGGCGGCCATCCGTATCCCAACACTGCTGGTTTGGATTGGCGTGTCTATGGGGAGACAGGGGAGATTCGGGTTACGGCTCCTTCTGCAAATCTTCACTTTGGTGGGCCTGGACATAGTGTTCAGGTGCACAATCATGAGACGAATTCAGTGGAGGAGGTTAATATTCCACAGGACAGTTGGGATGAGAAGAAACTTCCGTTCACAGCCCGAGCACCGGCGAGAGTGTATGAGGCGTTTGCAGATGGGAAAGAGCATGAATATGCTACGTGGGACGATGCTGTTCAGAGGCATCGTTTGGTTGAGGAACTTTACGACAGATCAAAGAATGGGAGTACTGAGAAGAAGGCAGAGTACACATCTAGACTTTAGGGACGTATGTGACTGCTCGAATGGAATGCTTGCGAGCGTATTTCCTCCTTTCATGCCTTGTCGCCTTCGGCCACACTTAATTTGCTCATGGCTTCTTCAGTACTCTTCCCAACACTGGCCTCTTGCGCACCAGGACCCTCCAGATGGCCGTCTGGTTTCACCTCAACTCCCTCTGCTGGCTTGGCACCAGGGAAGCGAGTGCCAAGTTTCTTCTCCTTTTTGGGCTTCTTTACCGGTGCCGGGGGTGGTGGGTACGCCTTTTGTTCAACTTCTTGCCACTCCTTACTCTCCTCGAATGTTTCCCGGATGGGCGCAAGAATTTCGAGCAGGGCAGCTGTAACAGCTGGCTTCAACGCCTGTGGTTGTAGCACATCTGCGAGGTAATCCTTGTGCATCTCTTCGATAGTGGCATACTCCAACGGCTCGGCATCTCTCCTGGAGACGACGAACTTGGGTGTGCCGTTGTTCTTCAACGCTGAAGCGGGCAAGAGCACGTACTGAACGAAGCTGAGAACTCCGTTACCATCCACTTGCTTGGGTGGGCAGAAGGCACTCTTCAGCTTCTTCGTGACAACTTCTGGTGAATCAATCAAATCAATCTTCGAGTTTGGATCCGAACTGCTCATCTTGCCGCCCTCTTGGAGACCCGGGATGAGAGGATTCATGAGATGAGCTCGCTTCTTCATTCCAATACGTGGCAGCGCTTCGACTGCGAGTGTGAAGATCTTGCGCTGATCCACACCACCGAACTGTGCGTCCACTCCAAGGTACTCCTCGTCCAGTGCCTGCATGAGCGGGTAGATTTGCGAGGAAAGCGGTGGGCTGTCGACCTGCTTCACCACCTCCGAGCCTGCCTTGGTGGCGTCATGACCCGAGACAGATGTGCTCAGCCGTAGAAGATCCATGAAGTACTTGGCGCCACTGTCGCCGGTCGTTTGGTAGGTGGATCCCAGCACGAATATCAGCCTTGAGGTGTCGACATTGACGGCCTTGAGCGCAGCGGTGATACAATGACGGTAGTACTTTGCTCTCTCCTCGACCAGCTCAATGGGAGCCTTGAGATTGTCCAGGAATCCGTGGACGTCGGCGAGCAGAATCTTGACCTCACAACCAGCAGCAAGAAATTCGGCAATCTTCAGCATGGGTACGAAGTAACCACAGTGTGGTTTGCCGGTAGWGGCAGTTCCCCAGTAGATCTTCAACGGCCTCTCGCCCTTGTTCAAGACCTCTTCTATGATTTCCGGGTTTAGCACCTCCTGCAGTATGAATTAGATGTGTTTGTTCAATTTCGCATTGACAATGCTCGCCTGAAGATTGCTTTTGATGAGGTCAAGCTTTTCGCTCGCCGTCTGCGCCAGAGGTGCGCCATTGTCTGCCATAGTTGGTGGTAAGGTAGTCCGATGCTGCTGTTTTATCCTTTCGTGAGTGTTGGTGACTCGAAATGCACCTTCAACTTTTGACTCCTCCCCGCATATACAAATGCCAGTGCTTTTCTTAGCGAGGCCGCTTAGTGGGCCCTGACATTGGAATCGACACGATTACGAATGATCGCCCTGGCGCGGTGTCAACTCCGTCCTCCATCAMGAGAGGAGGACTACCTTACTGGACACGGCCGCGCAATTCATTCAATTATGCCAGGAATGCAATGACAGTAACAGGCAGTTCACGCGAGAATGGATGACACGAAACCCCCGGCAGTCGCATCCGAAGCGGCGAATAGGCTGCCAGTCGCGGTCAACGATGGAGAGGAAACGGTGGACACGCTCGCCCCATCGCCCGCTGACGGAACTGCTGGAACTGGAACTGCAACKGGTGGAGCTGGAGCTGGAGCTGGAGCATCCTCCGCATCACCGTTGCAATTACTCACCGACAGAGCGCTGCACTTTCTTTCACATGCCAGCAACGAAACCCTAGGAGCGTGTCTAGTCGGGTTGGGAGCCTCGACATATTTCTTGCTTGGACGTGTAGGATTGGTCATTATTGGCGTCGCGGGCGGCGTCGTACTGCATGCGACATGGGACGGTATCCGAAGCGACGACCGGGATGACGCGATCAAGATGGCGGAGAAGGAGAAGAAGCGCGAGGCTGGAATTGAGGTCGCCAGGAGACTGCTGGATTGGAGGAGCGACAGCAGAACAGTTGACGATCAGGCAGATGTTGTGAAGATCCTCGCCAACCAGGCATTGGACTATTCATCATTTGGACCCGAAACTGCTGCTGCTCTGGACACCTTTACGGACGCCGTCATCAAAGACTATGTCCATTACTGGTACGATGCGACGCTTCCGGGCGAGGAAACCTTCCCAGTAGCATGTCGGAGGACCTTTACAGCGTTTGTGTTGTCCTTCTCCGGACATTTGCAACAGAAGCGTCCTGCCGACGCCTTTCTCGACTTCGTGACCAACGCCAGTTCAATACTCATCGTTCTGCTCAGCGAGCTCTCGCTCGCACTCAACGCTTCTCCAAACAGTACTGCACAGGAAGCCATCACCGAATACCTGAGACTGAAGCCGGACTGCAGCCTCTCCTACATGGTGGACCAGAACGCACAGAAATCAAAGCTCGGAGAGTCCGCCGAAGACATCATTCAGGCATATCTCGATCCTAAATCGTACAATTGCCTTCCAGCGCATGCATTCCTGAAGCAGGTCATGGCCCAACTTGTTCTGGGATCGACCGTTACACTATGCTCGAGACCAGAATGGATCAACGAGTGGATCGTCTACGGACTGGAAGAGTCCGAGACCACGAAAGAAGTTATGAACATGGTGGACGCTGGGGTGGAAGGTCGACCCAAGGCAGCATCAACGACTGAACGATACGAAGTCAAGAGCAAAAAAGAAAGCAAGGAGCAAGAAGCTGCCTCGGCACATAAACGGAAGATAAGCCGAGCAGAAGAAGCCATGGATGAGGCTAYGAAGGAGGCGCAAAGACTCACGCAACTTATGATTGAAGAAGACAGGCGGAAAGCGCAAGAAGAAAACAATCCACGGGATGTTCAGCCAAATGTAGAGGATGCATCCGACAGTGCCACACAGGGCGTACCCACGCCGACATCCAGTCAGAGCGACCGAGAGCGGAAATCGGGAGACGCTTCAGCACCKGCAAGCCCGTTCGCTGAGGAGTCCGTCCCCGCAATCGAGAGCAATCAGTTTACAAGCTTTGACCAGCTTGTACCCCAGAGACCACCGATTGTTCGAGCGGACAGCGCGACGAAGCCCCGTCCTCAGACGATAGCCCTGACGCTGCATAATGCAAACATATCAATATTCGACGACAGTGTCCCCGGCGAGCGAACGATCAATAAAGCCAAACCGACTATAGAATATCTCATCCAGATCGAACCAGCGAATTCAGTCTTTCCAGGATGGATGATCGCGCGAAAGTATGTGGACTTTGAAACGCTCCATGAGGTTCTCAGGCGAATTTCTGTCATTACAGGAGTTCGGTTCACTGAGGCGCACGCGGAGCTTCCGAAGTGGAGAGGCAATACGAAAGCCAATCTGCGTGCGGACCTTGAGCGCTACTTGACAGATGCGGTTCGATACCAGCCGTTGGCAGAGAGCGAGGGTATGAAACGGTTTTTGGAAAAGGATCAGGGCCTTAGCAAGTCCCCTAGTACAGCAGCAAAGGGGTTTGGCTGGCCTACGCCCGACGCCTTTGGGAAGCTTGGCGGCGATATGATGAACGTGCTTACCAAAGCGCCAAAGCAAGTTGCGGGGGGCGGAAAGGCAGTGTTTGGCGGTGTCGCTGGTCTCGTTGGCGGCGCTGGTCTCGTTGGTGGCACAGGGAAGAAAGCGAACCAATCGCAGACCAGTTTGTCGAGGAGCGTCTCAAATCCTACAGGCGACTCACCTGTGACTCCCCAAAGGCAGAACAACCCTTTCGGGCAGTCCTTCATGACCGACAGCTACCTTGGAACTTTGGGCGACACTGGTGAGAATGACGAGCCTGTCAGTGCGCCTCCCCCGCCGGCCTCTATGAGGCGGAGCAGCGGAGCAACCACTAGCAGTTTCGATGCCAGATCGAAGCAGAGTCCTTCAGTCAGTAGACCAGGGAGTATTGTGAGCCAGAGAGAACCAGTGATGCCCGTCGAGGCCTCGCCACGGAACTCAACAACGCAGCTCCCTTCGAGCGACCTCTCCATCTCCGAGACGATCAATCTTCCGCCTCCACCTTCAGAAATGCCAGCGGATTATAGCGGTCCTGCGTCTCCTAGTCGCGGAAGCATCGATACATTTCGCTCCACAAACCTTGACCAGCGCATTGCACAGTCTTTCGAATCAGAGCGACCAACACATTCAACCGAGCCAGAGACGGACACGTCCTCACACGCGTCCAATCCCAAACGTAAAGCGCCGCTCAGTGAACGCGAGACGTCGGCTGCGGTGGAGCTCATGTTTGCTACCATCTCAGAGCTCTATACACTCTCTGGTGCCTGGCAGATTCGTCGCACTCTGCTCACTGCTGCAAAGACTTTCCTGCTCCGTCCAGGGAACCCGCAATTGTCATCAATTAGAGACTTGCTCCAGTCGTCGCTTCTTGACGCCAATCTGAGTGATTCTGGTATTGCTCATCAGGTCTACAAGATGAGGGAAAATGCTCTGCCGACCGAGGAAGAGCTGAAGGCGTGGACAAGAGATTATCCCGAAAAGACTGCAGAGCAGAAGGAAGAGCTTCGGATCAAAGCACGCCGGCTGCTAGTCACCAAGGGCATGCCGCAAGCACTCACGAGTGTTATGGGTGCTGCGGCAAGCGGCGAAGCGCTCGGCAAGGTGTTTGACTGTCTACAGGTGCCTGAGATCAGTCGGGGTCTCATATTTGGACTGATGTTACAAGCTTTGAGAGTTGTGGTTGATTGATCGTATCCGACGCTTGGTCGGGCGCATGACTTCAACACAATGTTCCATCTAGGATTTCGCATCGAGGGCATCATCGGAGAAGGTATCACCGGTGCAGCTCAGTAATTGAAACATGAAGAGTCCGCGATTCACATCGATTCACTGCCAATTCACGACGGCATATCGCGATTTTTTGCGACTGTGGTACAATAGCGAGACACATCTCGAACTGGAGTGGACAGGCGGACCCATTTCACCAAAAAGTTGTCAATGTTCGAGCTTCACATTGGCCGTAATTTTTATGAGACAAAGGAAGAAATACCCAATGCGGCCAAGATCCACTCGCAAGTGAAGCACAAAGGGTCAGTAAAAGTGGGCAAGACAAAGAGGCTGACACAAGACAGCGAGTTACCTTTGACTGTGAAATTGCCAGCATGCGTATTGTGACCGTTCTGTGCAATTACCATCACCTCACCCACTTCTGCAGCCCAAACACTTTCTCATCTTCCCATCTTCCCATCACCCGACTTTCAGTCCCTACCCCGATTTCATTTGCTCGCGACCGGACTGTGTCCGTCCTTTGTACACGCCTTCTGAAGTGGAGTTCATCCAAGGAGAACACGAGCATCCACGGASCGGGCCTTCGTCGCAGAACAGGAACTCATATCAAGACGCAACATGCGTCGACAGCTCACAATCACCCCGACGCCTTACAAGTCATCGCACCTGGCTATTCCTCCTACGCCGTTCTCACCTAAGCTGCCAATCACACCACCGGCAGGTCCATACCGACAAGCAAGGCTAGTCGATCGTTCAAGACTAAAAGCCAGCGCACAGCTCGTCCCTCCTCCATGCGATCCACTGCGCTGGCTTTGGCAATGCCACAAATGTAACCGAGTGTACCAGCTTGCAGTCACAAGACGCTGTCTCGATGACGGCCACATGTTCTGCGCGGGAACGACAGTAGTGAAACGCAGTAAGAAGAACGGCTACAAGAAGACAATCCGCCATCAAGCGTGTGCCAGCGAGTTCGACTATCAGGGATGGAAGGCATGGGGCGTTTGGCGGAGGGCTTTGGCCGAACAAATCGAAGCGGCTGATTTGCAACTTGCGACAGAGGCCGAGAGTCAAGGTCTCCACTCTCCTACCGTCCCAAGCGAAGGTCAGTGGCTGAATGGCCGATGGTTGCAATCACTCAAGCCAACAAAAGATTTCGGGAAGAAGAATTGCAGCGAAAGGTGCGATTACCCATCAGAGTGTCGTTGGGGAAAGCAGTATGGAGTTCACACGCCTGTGAAGCCCACCTTGGTTGTACCATCCAGTCCGCCGCCTGCCGCACAACCAGAGAAAGATACAGAGCCGGCGATTCCAACCACTTTCGACGAGATTCTGCTCGTCGAAGAGTCGATTGTGGATCCCGCATCGCCGGACTACCTCGAACCGCTCAGTACAGCTCCGTCCCAATCGCAGAAAGGTAATACCGAGAGCGAGACCAGGCGAGTATCCATGGATGAATTGTTGGATAGCGTCAAGCGCCGGAAGAGGCGATCTTCTGGTCTACTCCCCAGTCCGCTGGGAGCCAATCCTCCCGACAAGGAAGTGGATTCACCTGCAACACGAAGTCTGCAAAAGGCACTCGATGACTTTGAGTTGGACATGAAGATGGGATTATTCCAGGGTGCTAGCAAGAAAGCGGAGGTCTTTGTTCGTGGGCTTGTCGATGGGAAGAGTAAGTACCATGGTGGCAAGTGTTGATGGGAGGTGTGTTGTTGGAGGGCGGGCGTTCCTGGAAATGGGATTCTGGCTGGAAAAAGTATATGGTCACTAACTAGCATGGTGCTAAGCGAGCGGAGGGGAACGAAGAGACATTGGCTGAAGAAGTCAGTATTGTGCTGTTCGTTTCCACGATTTAAATGTGTGGAGTGACACAGACGCAGCATTATACCTCGGAATCCATATCGTTGATCGAGACAATGTATGCCAATCGTTCAGTCGATGTAGAATAGTGTACCACGCATCATGTCATGTCCATGTCATCCTACCTATGTGTTCATTCCTTGGCAAGCGGAGGATCTGCAGCCAAGTCGCGTGGGCCGCCACCTCGCATCCATGCAAGACAAGACCAGTAAACGTCAGCCTTTCGWCTTCCTTCGTCTTTTCTGCCTTGACTTCAATCCAATCCTGATTTATTGATATCCCACCGCTCATTCCATGGAGTGCGGCCGAGTGGCCTGCGTAGAGTGATGGCGAGCAACGCGTCGTCGGCTTCGCGCTCACAGACCAGGGAGACTAGGTTCACAAGAAAGGTGAGCTCTCTCCATACCTTATGTTCGAACATATTCGAATGCCTCACATCTTGGGACCCAGCCGCCGAATCATCCARTAGTCGCAGCAACGTTACTAACCATGTCCCTTTCCATCTAGCTTCGACGCGCCACGTGGATTCTACCCCAGACTGGCGAAGTTTCCAAACGACAATTCACTCTCCGCGATGCTTCGAATCGGCTCAACGAGAGGACTCCTCTCCTGCGGGACAGGACCGAGAACTCCGACGGGAATTCGGAGCCAAAATCAAATCTCCTTCTGATCTTACTATGGTGTCGAACCCAACTGGAGCAATTTTGGACCTTTGCCTGCTCGCCCACCGGGCAGGGCATCTTCAAATGTTCCATTGCATATCTTCTCGGCAGCATGGCTACTCTTGTGCCGGCAATTTCGAGGTTCTTTGGCAGTGGGCAGGACTCCAAGCATATGGTTGCTACTGTTACAGTGTATTTTCATGCGGCTCGTAAGTTTATTCCGTTGCGATATGAGATGACCGCTGATTTCTCCTCCCCACAGGAACAATCGGCAGCATGCACGAAGCAACAGTACTTTCCCTTGTAGCTTTCTGCTATGCTGCTCTCATCTCTTTTGGCAGCATGGGCGTGTCTATACTTTTCGCGCGGTATGATTTGCTCCTTGTAGGGCATGCCATCGTTCTGGTAGTTTTTGTCGCTGGAGGCTTTGGTTTCATGGCCTGGGTCAAAGTGCGACTGGCCAATCCTCTCGTCAACGTCGCAACGTCTCTGGCCTCCCTAGGTTGCATCACTATATTGATCCGCGAGGGATCAGTTCAAGCAGGAGAATTCTCCACACGAAGGATCACCCAGGTGCTGGGCATGATCATTCTTGGTATGCTCATTGCCTCACTGGTCAACTTCCTCATTCTCCCCACGCTGGCGCGGAAGAAGCTTTCAAAGGAAATTGAAAAGAATACAGATCTGCTTGGGGAGAAGCTAATATCCATCACTCGAGCGTTTCTGCATGGGCGAGAGGCTGATCTGGAGGACGACTACTACAAGAGGCTCAACAAAGATCACGCGGTGTCCCTCGAGGCTGTGAAGAAGAATCTGATCGAAGCGAAACGAGAGCATTTTGTTCTTGGCGACGAAAGGATCTATCGCGTGGAGAAGCGTCTTGTGCAATGCCTCGCCACTCTTGGTCAGGATTTGGGTGGCCTGAGAAGTGCAGCTCGAGCTCAGTTCGCATTCATCAACCAACCGCACTCCTTCGACGAGGATGCGACGCCCATTGCTGATGCATCAAAGAGTGTGTTGACTTCCTCTCCGATAGACTCGGCCGCTCAGGAGCCACACTACTTCAGTAGCCTGGACGTCATCTCCGAGTCTCCTGAGATACCAGTCCTGTCTACAAATGGCCGGCCTCGCTCCCAGGAACGACCGCGCAGGGCTGACAATGCTCCGAAGAGGACCGAAAGTGTGGACTTTGCCTCTCCTTTTGGTTGGGAGACGCCCTATTCTACACAAAGCGCGACTGAGCCAGGGTCTCCCGAAGCGCGCGACAACATTGGAGGGCCTAACATTGCAAAGAGTCCCGGGGACATGTTTCAATCATTCATCAGTCAGCTGGGTCCTCCCACCAAATCGCTCGTCTATACACTGAAGCAGGTGCTTGACGAGTTACCATTCCAGACTGCAGCGAAAAGCAGGAATCCGTGGGTGGCACGGGAGGCACAGGTGGCTGTGACTGAGCGTTTCCACACCAGTCTGAAGCAAGCAGTCGAACTTTATCGACGGTCACGAAAGGAAGCGCTCGGTGCTTTGTACCAAAATCGCGCCATCAACGCGGCTTTGACTGCCCGATATGGCATGAACAGCAGTTTCGCGAGTATAGACTCGTCAACATCCAGCGATGGCCCACCCGCAGGAGAAAGATATCAAATGAGACGCTCAAAGACTCTGTTCGATCGACAGCCCAATGAGGTCATCGCAGATATTGAAGAAGTATCGGCATGTTGTGGGCATTTTTCATTCTCCTTGCTGGATTTCGCTGAGGATGTTTTGACGTACCTCAACGTTCTCGACGACCTCAAAGCTGAGACGGAGGCCCCGACAAAGTCCTGGAACTGGCTCGCGTTTTGGAAGAAGCGGCCGAAAAATCTCGGTCCAAGTTTGAAGCGACACAACACCTTTGTAGATCGTAACGAGGACACGGTTGATCGGTACAACATTCCCTCTCCCATTAGGAAAGCGGACAATTTCGCCGATCCAGAGAAGGCGCCGCATGGGAAGCCCTGGTACTATACAATCTACAAAGCCTCCCGATTTCTACGTCGGGATGACACTAGATTTGCCATCAAAGTCGGATTTGGAGCTGCATTTTACGCTCTACCTGCATTTTTAGCAGAGACGAGACCGTTCTTCCTCCGTTGGCGCGGCGAGTGGGGACTGGTCTCGTACATGGTGGTGTGCTGTATGACTGTCGGAGCTTCCAACACAACTGTGAGTGACTGCCGTGTGCAGGAGTCTGGGTAGTCGGCTGACTAGAATTTCCAGGGATTCAACCGTGTCTTTGGAACATTCATCGGTGCATGCTGCGCTGTTGTGGCTTGGCTCATAGCCAATGATCACGGAGTAGCAAATCCATACCTATTGGCGTTCTTTGGCTGGCTCATGTCTATCGGTATGTACTTCTCGTCTGGAGATTGGAGACAACGAGTCTAACATTTTGTAGGCTGCTTCTACATTATCGTGGCAAAAGGTGATGGGMCGATGGGACGTTTCATCGTTCTGACCTACAACCTGAGCGCACTCTATTCTTACAGCTTGTCTATACACGACGATGATAATGACGACGACGAAGGAGGCATCGATCCCGCGATATGGGAAATTGTACTCCATCGTGTCGTTAGTGTGATTGTGGGAACATTATGGGCGATAATCGTCTGCCGATGGATTGCCCCAATCTCTGCCCGAAGTAAGCTCAGAGCAGGTCTCTGTGTGCTCTGGCTACGCATGGGCCTTGTCTGGAAGCGCGACCCGCTTGCCATGTTTCTGCTGGGAGAACCGCAAACTACCTACATGGACATCCGCGAAGAGTCTGAGCTCCAAACTTTCTTGGCTAGTCTACGAGGCCTGCTCAAAGCGGCGGCTTCTGAGTTCGAGCTCAGTGGCCCGTTCCCTGTCAAGAGTGTCGGACGGATGCTGGACAGTGCTGGACAAATGCTCGATGCCTTTCATGCGATGAACGTGGTCATTTCGAAAAACCTTCACTATACAGCGGGCGAGGCTGCCGTGTTGAGGTACACGAGACCTGAGCGTTTCGCTCTTTCGGCGAGAATCAGTCATCTCTTCACTGTGCTCGCCAGCAGCATCAAGTTGGAGTATCCTATCGCCGACGTGCTGCCCAACATCGAAGACAGTCGCGACAGACTGCTCGCAAAAATATCCGACTTTCGAGGAACACAGGACGGCAAGGAGCTCACCACCGAGCAGGATTACGAAATGCTGTATGCATATGTTCTGGTTACTGGACAGCTTGCGGAGGACATATTATCAGTGACTGCAGAGATTGAGACGCTCTTTGGCACGCTCAACGAGGAAAATCTCACGTTGCATTAGCCACGACGAAGAAAAATAAAAGGTCTAGACTTTGCATCTTCTCCGCAATGTACCGAAATGTACGAGAAGCTACCAAAAAGAAGTTGATCACGACAGCATTGGGAGGATCTTCGGATGCTCAGATGTCTCACTCTGCTAATGTGTGTCTTTCAGGACTATGTTTCGCAATCCGCTTAGTCAGGTTGCGTTTTCGATGCAGTCGCCTGATCCAACTCTAGACTACTTCCGTTATACCATTAAGCAGACATTGTTGAGATCCCGCCAACAGTTGCACGACACGAGTATCTGCCACGCATTGTGGAACGCCGATCTGCCGATCAAACATGGTCGCTGACTCGCTTCTCTGTAACAAGGCTGATGGCGCCATTCTTGCGCTCTGATAGGCTTTGGCGGATATATATGCGTCTATTTTGACATCATATGGCGGTGTTCCTGTCGCCAACGAGTCACGCCGGGTCGTAGGCGAGGTTGGGCGAGAAGAACCTCTTGGCGACCCTGCAAACTGATGACCGTTGCTTGACCGTTCTGCATGTTTGACAGTTTATGATAAATTTAGGCACTTCATTGCTCGCGGTGGTGGTACTTGCAATGATATGGCAATATCAACGACTCGCGAAGGTAATCCGCTGGGAGACCTAATCATCATCGAGGAGAGAAGAGGTATCAGCATGGACTGTGTACGGCGATATCTGTGATGCGTCACACGCACCTGATTGAATAATCCAGGGAACTCGAAGACAGGATGATCGAAGAGCGAGACCCAGGAAAAATCATATCATGTGGCATGACTGACTTAGCAAGCTCTTTACTGGAGAAGTAGTGACGGAAAATGAGCAACCGGAGGGATCACCGCCGGACCCTGACCATGGCATACGATTCATGAAACACCACTGACAAGCACACCCATGGGGGGCGAAGATATGCCCAACTCGAAAAATCTACGCATCTTCCCTTCCAACCTACCATCGCTGTCTTACTTTTAACAATCCATGCCAGGCAAACGAAATCTATACTCTTAAAGGTAAAGCGATGCGCTCTTCGGCTCAACAACAACAACAACAACAACAACATCAACAACACAACAAAAAAAGACGATGGGATCACATTTAGGAATCGCATTACAAGCTGGCGTAGCTGCTCGCTCTCATCGGAGACATGATACGGATTACGTGCAGCACACTGAATGGCTCGACGGCCACGATCATACGAGTTCGCAACATCCACCCGACACTACACCTCGACGGAAAGATTCATGCCATAGTGGACAGTCCGATCGCTCGAATAGATCATCAGGTTAGTCACATCTCCACCTTCAATGAGAAGCACCAATCAGCTAATCAGTACACAGTCATCGACACCCTCCCAAAAGGTCGAGGCGAAGCACTCCTCCACATCGCAAGCCGACACAATCGCAAAGACATGGTCCTTCGAGAAATCCGCAATGGAGCCGACGTAAATGTCCAAACCACCAACCTCGACACCCCCTTGCACATTGCATGTCGACGAGGACATGTGGAGATTACGCAGACATTATTGGCGAATGGTGCTGAGTTGGAAGTGCGGAATTTAAATGGTGAGACGCCTTTGGAGGTTGCTAAGTCCAAATCACATCTTCATACTGTGCGACTTTTGGTTTTGCAGGGGACGTTTGTGGGACGGGGGACGAGGCAGGCTATTGCTGATGGTATTCGGCTCTTGTCTTGATGTATGAGGATGTTTGTTTTTTTTTGGGAGGGGAGGGGAGTTTAATGATGAGACGACATGAGATACCAAATGAATTGTAATCCTTAATGCTCTTTGAGCGAGAAGCGAGATCAGCAAATGACATTTTTTCCTCGACTCCAGCATTCCTTTCACACCAAACGATTCGTAACCTCTTCCCCATTAACCAACACAGCCAATAAAGTCTCCACAGCCACCATCCCACTCGCCCTCTGATTCTCATCCGTCGTAGCACCAACATGTGGCGTAAGAACAAAATTCTCACAAGCAAGCAATTGATTATAAGCCTTTAACGTCGGGGGTTCAATCTCCAACGCATCCAACGCCGCGCCAAAAATCTTATCCTCTTCCAATGCTTCCAATAAAGCTTCCTCATCGACTAATCCTCCCCGAGCACAATTTAAAAAAATCGCGTTCTTTCTCATCAGATTGAATTCTCGCTTTCCTATCATTCCGCGGGTTGTATCCGTTAGGGGAACATGTAGTGTTACCACATCCGCACACTTTAACAATTCATCCAAATCTACGATTCTTCTATGCTCGATGTCTCCCCACGCACCATTAGGAAGCATGGGATCATAAGCGAGAATCTTCCCTTCCATAGCTCCAATCCACTTTCTCGCGACTTGTTTCCCGATATTTCCCATTCCGATTATTCCAAGAGTTTTCCCATGGAGGGATTGTCCGAGGAGGTTTGAACGGATCAATTTTTTGCCCCGGAGGAGTTTTCGATCGATTTCTTGAATTCTTCGCGCGATGCAGAGGGCTAGGGTGAGGGTGAGTTCGGCTACTGTTTCGCTGTTCATGGCTGGGGTGTTGCAGACTATTATGCCGTGTTCTTTGGCGGCTGAGAGGTCGATGTTGTCGACTCCTACTCCTTGTTTTACGATTACTTTGAGGTTTGGGGCATGGGAGATGTCTGAGGATGTGATTTTTGTGTCTGAGCGGATGAGGATCCCGTGGGCTTGGTCGTGCCAATTTGAGATGTTCGCGTCGTCGGGGAGGACGCAGTCGATTTCTGGGGATTGTTGGAGAAGTGCGATTGCTTCTGGGTGGTAGGGGTTTAGGACGAAGACTTTTGGTTTTGACATGTTTCTTTTCCTTTCTTTTCTGGTTTGATCTTTGTGGGAAGAGGTTGAAGAGAAGGGGAATAATCAAGAGAAGAGGAGAGAATAGGTCTTTGAGCTTGATGAGTGAGATTTGGGGAGCGGGGAAAGTCGTGAGCTCTTTCTGGGATCATGCATTCGACTGGGATTTGATTGCTCCCCTCATGGGCATACAGTACTCTCTACCAGCATCCATCTGTGGACTTTACTTGCGGCTTCGGAGGAGAAGTTGTTGAACATGCTGGTGAGGTGGAGTTGATGCTCGAGTAAGCTGAGAGGGATGCTGATATGAGCCGACATCGGCTTGATGGTCCCGAGGAGGATTCAAGGCGACCAGCGCGTTATCTTGACCTCCCAGTCATATGTACATGAGGAGAGAGATTACAATCTCAGACAATACTTCGTCTTGACGTGAATGTGTTGTCTGTGGATGGAAAAGAAGTGTGAGCTTACCTGATGGCCTCCTCAATTGGAGGCTAGCCAGTCTGGGAACAACCTCGGCAAGCATCCAACGTCAGGTCGGTCCCAATTGAGGAGTACCTTAACATGTAGTTAACCATCGCTCAAGAATGTGCAGAATCTGCATGAAATCTACAAGCAGGCATTCATCATGAGCAGCCCAGAAGATCCCAAGACAAAGTCCCATTCTCAATCCCAATCCCAATCCCAAAAGGCAACCGAAAGAGCAACACAGCTTTCCAACCATCTTTCCCCTCAAAATGACACATCCTCTCCGCCTTCTCGTCGCCGTCGAAAAGAGAAGAAAGACGAACTCCCAGCAGACTACAGCGACATACTCTCCCAACTCTCCACTCTCCGCAAACTAGCAAACACCCCCGACAACACCCGAAGAGGCTTCGTCTCCCAACGTAAAGCCGGCAAACTCTGGGTTCGAGACCGCATAACCCGTCTCCTCGACGCAGACTCCTTCAAAGAAATCGGCGGTCTGACAGGAACCGTCACCTGGAAATCCCTGGGAGGCGAACGTGAAGAACCGGAATCCTTCCTTCCACATAACAATGTCCAAGGTTTCGGGAAACTCCACGGGAGGAAAATTCTCTTCACGGCCGATGATTTTAGTATTCGAGCGGGTCATCAGGATGGTCATCTCATGGCCAAGACGTTATATACCGAGAAATTGGCCATTGAATTGAAACTTCCCATGATTAAACTCACGGATGGATCTTCTGGTGGCGGATCAGTTTCTAGTATTGAGAAGATGGGATTCTCCTATGTGCCTCCCATGCAAGGGTTTGATGTCGTGCAGAAGCAGTTGAATATGGGGATTCCGAACCTCGGGGCGGTTTTGGGTCCTGCGATTGGTCTGGGAGCTGCGAGGGTTGTGAGTTGTCATTTTAGTGTCATGGCGGGGGATATTGGGAGTTTGTTTAATGCGGGGCCGAATGTGGTTAAGACTGCGACTTTTGAGGAAGGGTTGAGTTTTACGGATTTGGGTGGGCCGGGTATGCATTGTACGAATGGTACGATTGATAATCTGGCTGCTGATGAGGAAGGATGTTTTGAGCAGTTGAGGACGGTCTTGGGATATTTGCCAAATTGGGGTGGTGCGATACCGCCAATTGTGGAATGTCAAGACTCTGTGAGGAGGGTGTCGCCGGAGCTGAGGACTGTGATACCGAGGAAAAGGGAGAGAACCTATGATCCAAGAAGAATCATCAACACGGTCGTGGACAAGGACTCGTTCTTTGAAATCGGCAGCCTTTGGGGACGAACGGCGATTGTAGGACTCGCGAGGTTAGGCGGCAGACCTGTCGGGATTCTCTCCAACAGCCCAGAAGTCCTATCCGGAGCGATCGATGCCGCAGGATCTCAGAAGTTGACGAGACATCTCAAATTCTGCGACGTCTTCAATCTCCCGATTCTGCAGTTTGTGGACGTCCCGGGCTATGCAGTTGGGACGGTTGCCGAACGCACTGCGACGATGAGATGGGGAGTGGAGCTCACAAAGGCATACTACACCACCACCATTCCAATCTTCAGCGTCATTTTACGAAAAGCATATGGTGTCGCGGGAGGGGTCATGGTGGATTGCAGGGAGCCAAATACCCGTGTTGCATGGCCGAGTGGAGAGTGGGGAAGCTTACCTCTGGATGGAGGGATTGAAGTTGGTCATTCGCACGAGTTGCGTTCGATTGCGAAGGAACACGGCGAGGAGGCGATGAAGAAGAGATACAAGGAATTGGAAGTCATGTATCGACGTCTGATGAACCCAGTCCGGACGGCGAATCATTTCAGTGTCGAGGAAATCATTGATCCCGCCAAGACAAGAGGGGTCGTGGGAGAGTGGTTGGAAATGGTATATCAGGCGACGCTGCCAGAAAGAGTCATGCATAGAATGTGTGGGAAGCTGCAGCCGGTATACGCCTGAAAAACGCAATGTTTTGATATGGAGTACTCATGATGTCATTGTCAGTACAGTGTTGACTGGCACGATCCATTCCAATCGATGCCGCTCCCTTACAGATTACCTTGGACATGAGCTCTCCGTGGTATCAACACAGACCATGACATTTTCACATTACCCAGCTCACCATTCCCCCCGGAATCACGCCGAAGACATGGAGCTTAATGTCGTATGTGAAGTTGATCAAAAAGAAAATCCATGTTTCCCCATGGTGGACGCTCGGCATGTACGAGGACACCATTGAGACCATTGCAGAAAATTGTGTTCCGGAGTCCATGAATCTCGACGGGAACATTCGTTGGATACATCCTGCGCCAAGATGCTTTTTCGTAAGACTCGACTTCATTCACAGGCATGGGCTGCCGTGTCTGTGGGAGCAGAGCTTCGTAAATGTACGGGAGATGAAGATGAAATTTCGTGTCGGCGACGGCCACGAGTCTACCAGGTAGCCACAAGCAGTGGAGAAGGTCCATTTCCTTACAAGTGAGCGTATTGAATACCATAGGCAAAGAGGCTTGGCGGATGTGAAGCGGCATCGCGCGGGCATCGCGCACTTTTTGCAACGCCTCTTCACGGTTTTTGTCAAGCTCTCCAGTGAAATCGACAAGACATTTGGACATGTCCTTGGGCAGCATCTTGCTTAGCAGTGGATTGATCTTAGGTGGCGTGTTCGCATCCTTCTCGCGTTGAGCCTGCACCCGCGTCTCAAAGAACAGAGCGCGCTTGATGTGAATGGACGAGTTGATGACGCCATGGAAGGTCTTATCGACTCGCTGAGCTAAGAGGAGGTCCAGAACCGGGAGACCAAGCAGGATATTCTCGAGAATCTCTGGGAGAGTGAAAATCTGACTGGCCACTGTGCTCATGATGCCGGCGGTGGAGGAGTTGGCAGTCATGGCGTTGAGAGCCTTGCTGTCGGTGAGAGCCTTGCTGTCGGTGAGAGCCTTGCTGTCGGTGAGAGCCTTGCTGTCGGTGAGAGCCTTGCTGTCGGTGAGANAGCCTTGCTGTCGGTGAGAGCCTTGCTGTCGGTGAGAGCCTTGCTGTCGGTGAGAGCCTTGCTGTCGGTGAGAGCCTTGCTGTCGGTGAGAGCCTCGCTGTCGGTGTCGGCAACCTTGGCGATGATGCTGTCGCCGTCGGTGTTGCCGCCGTTCTGGCCGCCACTGCTGACACTGCCGCCGACCATTTCCTCGGTGGATGAGAGACGGTTGTCAACCTGCTGGGTGTGATCGGCACAAGGCATTGTTGGTGTTGTCTTGAATGACGAGCTAAAGAGGTAGTCGAAGTTATGGTGTACTGGAGGTGGTGGTTTGTGAGAGTGAGGTTGAGGTTGAGGTTGAGGTTAAGGTTTCCGCGCGATGACGGCGCGGAAAGCGAGCTGCGGGCGGCGGTGGCGGTGAAAGTGATGACAGCAGGCGTGCAGCGGCCTTCATTCGAGCTGCAAGAGCGCGACGGTTTCAGTGCCCCCGTCTACCAATGCGGTGGTGAATGCGCCGTTGAAGCACAGCCGCATCAAATATGTCATCGATGGGATGTGGACCCATCAGAGTAGAGGGAATTACCTTCAAAATGATTCGGACAGGACTAAAGTAGGACTTTGGACGAGTTCAATGAGCCTGGTGGCATTCCATCGGAGTACACGATGGACTCGAACCCAATCATCTCGAAGAGAAATATCCCGTAGATTCTGTGCGAGCCTCTTCGATATGTCCAGCAAACGACCTACCCATCGCTTGAGCATCTTCAGCTTCGGAGGGTCTAGGTAGTTACTATGGAGAATGCATGCCAGGGCCCGTCTCATATCTTCAGCCTAAAGTGAGCACTTCTAGTAGTACACCGATGCCGCTCGCTGTCCACAAACACACACCTCCCTACCTGCTTGCAATCGACCTCGCCAGCTCCACACCTTGTCAAGCTGTGGACCTCAGGGACAATATCAAGACATGAGCTTTCCCTTTGGCGGAGAATGATGCTCGAGTGAATGAGAGCGAGCTTCAATTCGAACGTTGCTGTCGGACGGAGAATCCGATCCATGAAGACCACAGTGAAGGTGGAGCTTACAATCTCCATCTTCAGCCCATTCGTCTCAAGGTGGGTGGGGACGACGCTTCATCTGGTCGACCAAATGCTACTCGAAGGCAATTTCCGCCGTAATTTGGCGGCGACGGCGATAGCACCAGTATAAGTCCCATTAGGCGACTGTATGGATCACCTAGTAAGAGAGTACGATACCAGACGTCGCACTGCTCTTCTCCTGCGAGTCCCTTCCTGCGACTGAAAGCAGTCTTGTCGATAGCCTTTCCGCAGGCAATAAAACTGCTCAATTCAAGATCATCAGTCTGGCCATTGGAGTCGACTTGCATCTTGATCGTATGGTGATTTGATTGCATATCCACGCACGGGACTGGAAACATGATGATGCTGAAGACTTCACGGTCTGCATCTGTTCGAAATGTAATGAGCTTTATTTAGTGGTGAAGTGCTATATGCTGGATCATCTCCCACTCATGCGTCGAACGAAATCTCTCGAAAAAATTATTAGGAATTGGTGACACTTGGAAAGYAGTCGATGTGGTCCAATCCATCCGGGTGTATGAATATGGGAGAGTCAGGGGTAAATCTCACCCCGAGTTCCATTTGACCTTGATTTTGAACTCAACAAGGAACAAACTGCTGTAAGTGGTATTTTAACCTCTGAACTTATCTCTCAGCCATGATTAAATCGCCAACGATCAAGCTCAAGATGTTATCTACCTATACCTTACACGCAGACTGTCGGACGAAGTTTCTTAGCGTCCCGCACGTCTAACCAGCGAAGTCGCCCTCTGTGCKAACAAAGTACAATCGCCTCCACGATAGCTAGCACGAAGATTGTTCTCTACTCATATACTTGCACTTCCAAGCATCACCAGATTCTCGATCACCACTGCGAAAGCCATCATTCCAGATCACGATGTCGCCCCACAGCAACGGTCCAGGTGATTTCAGGGGTTACGCCTCTGGTAGACTCGACTGAACTTTTGTTCACGGCTGTGATATTCCCCCCTGATGCTTTACCTGCCGTCTTCACTTCCCGACTACCATACTGCCTTCATGGAAAGTCAAATTTACAAGTCTATAAATCTAGCAGTGGCCGAGAAAATGATCCCTCTCGACTACGTACCAAGAATGAGAAGAATTCCACTGCTCGGAGATCCAAGCCGCACACCAAGATGGCTACTGACATCGGTTTGAGAAATCTGAGCCGATGACCGGCCTAGGAATTTCGCAGCTCATTCGAGTGCATCTGGCCAAACGTTCGCCCAGAGAAGGATACGCAGCGTGACCCACTTTGACATGCTGAACTGTAGTCTCACTCTCCTTCTTGAATGTGACAGTGGATGGCTGAATTTGTTTTACAAGTGTTTGTGTCGCTCACGAGTATCCGAAACCTCCCCAAAAATCAAAATTGAATGAATGAATGTCCCCAGGAACGAGGGTGATAAGGCGACCTTACTTGTGTGTCATCGGATACTTTCACTGGATCACATCCACCGATGAAGTTAAAGGAGTTTATTCTTGGCCTTAAGGAGGATCAACGAGAGAGCGGCACGGAGAGAGCGGACGGATAGGGAGAGATCTTATTCACTCCAACTCATGTCTTACTTTAGGACAGCCTGAGACCGAACTCCATTACGGCTACAGGAGCATATTAACTTATTGTAACGAGGGATTCTCGAAATTCCTGCCCCGCCTCTGCCGCCCAAATCCGATCTCTCCACAAAAAGTCTACTAGGTGCGTTTATTTACGGAGATATCTACAATACCAATATACCAATCTATAGAGTAGTAAACATCGAAGCACGCCTAACGCACATACTAAACCCGTCCCGCTCGTCGTCTAATGCCCTCCCCAACTCCCCCTACTCACCGCTAAGCGCAAATTAGCATTCCCATGATCATTCCCATCAGCCATATGCATAGTCCAAGGCCGCATTGTCCAGCCTTGCTGAAAATCCGTCTCCCTAGGCGGCCGAAGATGAACATGGAAAAAGACCCTCTGTTTCTTCTTCTCCTCCTTCTTCTCCCCTTCAACCTCCGTTACCCAAATCTCTTCCACAGCAGAAGAACAAAAGAATTGCAGAACCCTCCAACTCGCCCCTCCTACCTTCCATATCTCCCCAAGCATCCCATCTYCCCCGCCAGAAAGATCGCCGATCCCAAATCCCCGTCCTACGCCATCTATGAATACTGCATCATTTGTAAACCCCATGGTTCCTAGAAAAATGCTCAAACCATCCATCCCGGACATTCCCTCACTACAACCACCCTCGCTACCACCACAGCTGGACAGTAAAGCCGTTAAACCCATCATGGCCCTTAAAACTGTAGATCTCTGGATGACTTTTGCAAAAGTGTGGTTTATACGCTGGAGGGGGAAGAGTTGCATTACTGGTATAGGCCCGATGATGAAGTTTGATATGTCACTGCCATCTTTGATGTCGGGGAGAGTTTTTTTGTTGTTGTTGGCATTGCTTTTGAGAATGTGCGTTTCTTCTAGAGCGATTAGGATTGCTTCGACGAGTTCGGGGAGGGAGAAGACKGTGGAGATGGCGGTTGATGAGGATGAGAATGATGATGATGATTGTCGTGACATTTCTTTTTGCTTTTGTCTCTTATGTTCAATCCGTAGTGAAGTGACAAAAATGATAACAATAAGAAGAGATTTGTAGATAGCTAAGAAAGAAAGACAGCCTCATTGATCTACACTGCAGGTTAGAAAGAGAGTGGTCAGCTTGGTGGCTGTCCATAAGCGAGTTGTAGAGGGGCGGGCCGTTCAAAGGCGACTTCAAGGAAACATTCGAGGCGAGATTCACTTTCACCGACATCTCATTATGGATCTTCAAAGTTCTCCTCTGGAAATCCAAGGGTCGTAACATTGTCGATATGTTCGCTTCAAGAAGAAGACGATGTCTCTTTCTTATCTCTACGAGCCGGCTTACGGCGACGGTTTCGAAGGAAAGCCTTCTCTTCTTCAGCTGGCCTAGAATATGTCAGTTTAGATTATTACACGTCTGGTGCTAGAAGGTCCTGTTTGCCTTACCAGTAGTACCGAACATGATTCAGGGCGAATGACTGCCACAATTGAACCTCCAAGGCCTCATAATGCACAAGGGGCTTGGTGCGAAGGATTGCCTGTTCAATACTATAGCTGAAACAAAGATCCCTCTGGTCCTCGCCGATTCCCATACAGAGCGTAGCGATCTCCGCGGACCTTGGGAAGTAGCCTGCAAACTCCCAGTCTAATAATCAGATACAGTCTTCTTCTTCTTCTTCTCCGAAGATGAGATTGCGAAGCGCAATATCACCGTGAACAAACACCAAAAGGTCTTCCGAAAGCACGAAGCTAGGAGAATCTTTTCGAAGCCGGGAATTGATATACGTTGTAAGATCCTGCTTGGTGTTCATCGACACGAGTTCATCTTGCGACCAGAGAGGTCCACGGCAGATACCAGATTTGACGACTGGCCCTGGAGTCTCCGATGTGAAGCTATGCAGATGCTTGACTATGTTTGCGATCTTGTCAATGGTCGTGTCATCTACGACCTTCTTCTTCGTGCCTTCGGCATATTCTATTACTAGGTAGTCTACTCCATCTACGTGGAAGTAATCGTGGACGCGAGGTACTCGGCAGACGGCGACGTCGAGTAGCTCGTGGGCGTGGATTTGATTGGAGGCCTCTTCGGCTGTTATGCTCCCAAACTTGATGGCTAAGCGTCCGATCTTGATGATCTCTAAGCGAGCCTTTTTGTAGATTGAGTTGCGTTGTGGGTTCCGCCATGCTTCAATGATTCCCTCGTGGGTCATTGGATTGAGATTCATTCTCTCTACTTATGCAGGATATCGCTGTGATGTAGATGGAAAGATGGAAAGTATATTGGATTGCCGCCCGGTTGCTTATGTATGAATCGGAGTTTCGGCTTCCTTGGCATAGGTACGGTAGGATAGGCACAACACAACATGCACGGGAGGAACGAACATAAGAGCGTCCGAGAAGGAGGTAGGTAAAGTACATGTAGGGTAGACGTCGTCGAATCTAGTAGCCTATATAACGGCCATGGAAGATTCCACCACGCTAGCTAGTCAGCTAACTAAATCCAGAAGTACTCCCTCACTCATAAAACAAAAGCCGAGTAAGTCATCCAACCTACATCAAAAGGTCTTAACAGCAACAACAAAATAACATAACCGAGTTCCAGAAAACTGACACCTCAGGTAAGGTAGCTTGACATCTCCCCAAGAATAAAGCCGCAAAGTAAAGAAAATCCCATCATTCCCCCTCAGGCCACTGACTCCTCGGAGTAACCCACTCCAACGGCGGCCTCCTCTCGAAATCCACCCGCATCAAAACCGTACCTCTCCTCACTCGAAATTCCTGCCCAGTCTCCTCAACATGCTTCCTCTCCGCCACGTCGATTTTGTCTTGCATACTCTTTACCGTGGAGGTGAGGGTGTTGAAGAGGGGACCTAGAGTCGTTGTTGTTGTTGTTCCCTCTTCTACCTCATTCTCATCAGTATCGGCATCGTTGGAAATGTCCAGATAAATCGTCCAGGCGTCTAGGAAGCCTTCTCTAGGAGGTAGGAGATGGCAGTGGAGATATATCCTCTTCTTCTTCTTTCCCTCTAATCCCTCCGCCTCTCCTGAATTATGCGTCGTCTGATTGATACCAGGAGAATCAGAAGTAGAACAAACGTGAATATCCCWCCAACTCGCCCCYCTAACCCTCCACTTCTCCTCAAGCAACACAGGAACCCCACCCTCCTCCTCCTCCTTCCCAAAGTTCTTCTCATCTTCTAAATAATTATTCATAAGTCCCATGAACCAAGTCAAACCATCCACTCTATCAAATCCCTTATCATCATCACCACCACCACATCCCATCATACCCATCATGCTCCTCAACTCCGTAGATTTCTGAATGACATTTGTAAAAGTGTGATTGATACGTTGTAGAGGGAAGAGTTGGATCACGGGCCCGAGGGGGGAGTTTGTATTTTCATTCCCGCCGGAGGGGAGGTTGTTGTTGAGATGGATTTTTCCCAGAGCGATGAGGATTGCTTCGAGGAGTTCGGGGAGTGAGAAGACTGTGGTTGAGGATGATTGTTGTTGTTGTTGTGGCATTCTTGGTTTTTGCGTCTTGGGGATTGTGGATTGTGTCTGGTTTGGAGGGAAGGATGATGATGGAAATGAAGAAAGACAGCCTGATTTCATATTTCATATACATGACAAGTCAGAAGAGGGTGGTCAGCTTGGTGGCTGTCTACAAGCGAGCCTCTCTCTCTCGCTTAATCATGAATCTCCATTCCCTCTGTAATGCCCCCATGCCCCTGATGAAGAAATTAAATCTTATGCTCCCTCCTCAACAACTCGGGATGGCGATGCACGCCGGGCATCAAACCCATGCCCATGGCCCTCCGCACGGCCTTGGCCATCTTCCTCTGATTAACCGGCCTCAATCCCGTATCCAAACCCCCTCGAATCCTCCCCATATCCGTAATGTACTCACTCATGATGCTGAAATTCTTGTAATAATGCAACGGGTTCATGCCCAATTGATCCAGCACATCATATTTCGGTCTCGGCTTCCTGCGTAACTTCTTCCACTTGGCCATTTCGGGCCCGCTGAGGTCGTGGGGGGAGTAGACATCGCCGGTCTTCCATTTGCGGGAGACTTGGCGGGAGAGGTCGTTGGCGGTGTAGCCGCGGGTGAGGTCTCGCTGGGCTTGGGATTGTTGGTAGAGGGTGGTTTTGGTGGTGGATTCGGTGATTGCTGAAGAGGCAATGTCGTAGGTGGAGCGGGCGGGTCGAGAGGTGGAGGTTTGGCGCGCGGAGGGGGATTGTTGTTGCTCACGGGAGGATTGGAGGGATTCTAGAGGATATCAATTAGATATTCGTGGGTTTGGGGTGATTGATGGATGGATGGGAACTCACGCGATAGGGAAGCTGTGGCGCGGGGCGGAACGGTGGCTACTCCGCGACGACGGCATTGTCGACAGATTTGGGAGGTGGTTGTTGTCGTTGGCCGCACCGCCAACCGGGAAAAGAGGAACTCCAGCGACATGATTGCGGTGGGGATGATGAAGCGCGATGGGTGCAAGTCAATCGGCTTCTGGAGGATGGATTGCGGAGATGGCGGAGGTGAGACTTGGCGAATCTTTGAGATGGATGGAAGATGGACCTGCAGCTTCATAACTATTTCCTGGACCGTCTCATCTGTACATACATGTCATGGCGTGAATTGGAGTCGACATGCCATCGCACCTCACGCGCCAGGTGTTCCGCCGGATTCTGGCCAACCAACCCATCCTCCACCGCGCATGTCTACGCCGACAACTTCACCTTCATCCTCCCTCACGGACAATCCCCCGAAATGGCGCATTCCGGACATGCCACCCTCCGAGAAGGACGTTGTTCAATATCAATCTCTTCGGCGGGAGGAAAAAGCGGGAGAGTCAGGAAGCCGACATGGATCCCGGAATGGAAGAAATGATGCACTTGGCCAAGATGGAGAGGATGCGGGCAAGATTACCCCCCGCCGAGGAGGTTGCAAAGGCGCTGGTGAAGTTGATGGAGCATAAAAAGAGTAGAGGAGATGTATTAGAGGACGGGCAGGCGGCATTGGCCCTGCAGAGTCTCCAATACTGCTCGCGATGTCGAGCGGTCRATCGAGATGTCCTCCTCACCATTCTTGCCGTCCTCCATAGACGCGTCCAGGCCAACGTCGCTGCACATCCGGACCTGGCAGAGGCCGTCTACCGGGAAATGCTGGTGGTGGGAGGCAAGGTGGGATGGTTGTGGAAAGGTGTGGCCATGTGGGTCAAACATCTCTCCTATTCCGGTCAGGCCAGAAGAGGACAGGAGGTCCTCCTGGAATGGGAAGCATCACAAGACGAGGGAGGACGAGAGAAGGAGACGGGAAAGCTGCCCGCTTTGATTGAACATGCGTGGGCCGATGTTCTCCATGGACACGCTCAAAAGGAGGATGAGGCGACCCTCCTCGCCACCTGGGAAATGCTCAAAACTCGTGGAATCCACACTTCTCGCACTGTCAAGCAGACGGTGCTTCATTTCTACCTGCGTGGCAACGACATTGCTGCCGTCCAACGCTGGTTTGCCGAGCTGTGGCAGGCTTCCCAATTCACCCCCCTTTCAAAACCAGAATCCCACCAAACTGCAGCCAATGACCTCCACCAAGTCTTGCAGTGGTGTTTGAAGCACAATACTCTTCAGTTCGGTCATTCCATCGTGAGGGAAGCCATGAGTGACAACCCTCCCAAGCCCATCTGGGACGCCATCTTCGTCTGGGCCGCCGGCACGGGCAAGGGTGCCGATGAGATCAATCGCATGTTGAGTGTCATGGAAGCCTCCAACAACAACATCTCTCCCACTCAACCACCGAGACTGGCCGATATCGCCACCATAAACGCCTTGGTCGAATTCGCAATCTCCAAAAACGACCCCTACTTGGCGGAACGCTTCATTGCCATTGGCAAGGCGCGAAACATCGAACCCGATGCCCGGACATATGTCCTTCAAATGCAATATCGTCTCAAGGTGAATGATGTCGATGGAGCTTTGACCGCCTACGCCAGTTCACAAGCCATGGACCTCTCTTCCAATCAAGACATTCCCACCGTCAATGCCCTGATCGTCGCCCTCTGCAATAGCAAGCGCCATGACTTTGACTCCATCATGAACGTCGCCGCCGACCTCTCCGACCGCCACGCCCGCTTCGAAGCGCCGACCGTTGCCGCTCTGTCCCTCCTTCACCTCTCCCGAGATGAGATCCACGATGTCATCGACTTGTTAAACACCCACGCATTCCACTATTCCTCCGCAGAGAGGCAAACAATCCTCGAGGCCATTTTAAATTACGCCCTCGACCCATCAACCCCCACAGCACGAACCTGGGACGCCTACACCATCCTCCTCACAATCTTCGACGAAATCCCTCGCTCCCACCGCACAACCCTCATGCTCGACTTCCACCGTCGATCCCGACCCGACATGGCCGTCCACGTCTTCAATTCCATGCGCTCCCACTCCCGCGCAGACACCATCCCCACCATCTCCACTTACATTTCCTCCTTTATGGCATCCGCYCAATCCCGCGACCTCGAATCCCTACAACTCATCCACAACCAACTCAAACTCGACGTCAACATCAACCCCACGACCAAACTCTTCAACGCTCTCATCCTCGCATACACCGCCTGTGGCCAACCTCGCCGTGCCCTGCGTTTCTGGGATGACATTTCCGCGAGTAGGGAAGGGCCCACGTACAATTCCCTGCACATCACCTTCCAAGCCTGCCAAGCCGCTCCCTTTGGCGACTTGAAGGCGCGGGAACTCTGGACGAAACTGCGCAAAAAGGGTGTGGAGATTGATCAGGAATTGTGGGGAAGTTATCTGGGAGCTTTGGCGGGAAATGGAGATTTGGATGCAACTTTTCATGCCGTCCAGGAGATGGAATCCGAGGGTCGCTGGGAGGTGAGTAAGGAGGTGTTGGGGAAGGTGATGAATGGGGCTCCGAATCGCGCCAAGCAGAAGGTTGTGGAAAGTTGGGGGAGGGAGAGGTATGCTGTATTATGGGAGGAGTTGGAAAGAGTTGGGTGGGAGGAGGCAGGGGATGGGAGGAGGATTTTTAGAGTGGGCAGGGAGGTGGAGCCGTAGAGAGAAAATCAACTAAGCGAGTTGTTTGAGACATTTTGATGGATGAAGAATGAATACTTGTCTATTACCTGCTGCGGTGGATATATGCCAATGGTCGGAACGATTCCCCGGCCTTTTCACAATTGACCTGTCTGGAATTGGAAGCCGGGCAATACTCCGGCAATGAGATGGCACTGGATGTAGCGCATGCAACACAAGAAGTCTTACGCTGTCTACCACCACTCAAGGATCTGGCTTTGACTGGGCGTGCTTTCGGTGACTATAACGACGATGATATGAGTACAGTAACCATGACTACACTTCTGCTACCTCCTTCTCAGAACCTTGGATTGCCGCCTACGTTCCTTCTTCCTGACGGTCGGAACTTTGGTTATACCCAAGATTAGCATGCATTAATTAGGTATATAGGCCATCTGGACTCCACGTTTAATCTTCTACTCGAGATTTCTTGCTATTCCCAGCTTCAGATAAATGATACCAAAAGTCCACGTCAGACCAAGACGGCGAACAATACAAGCGACACCACTCATCGTACGCGAGAGAAGACGTGAAATGTCATGTAGTCCTTCCCCTACAACGCCTTTAATTTTCAGATGCATTCCTTCTCTTCGTAGCTCGTATATCCTCCTCATCCTCATCCTGCCGAGCGTGCTTTTGACCCAGCCCAACAGATTGCACTGGTTCATTATCCAGAGGATTCTGTCCCGTCTGTAACAACACATCATCAACAGACGGCGCTCCTCCAACACTATCATCAGGGACATCCCCTTCGTTGGAAGAATTCAAGTGATGCCTTCCAAGTGATGTTGCAATATCGTGTTCTTTCAAAAAATGACTTCGCTTTGGCTTCCACGACTCGGCTATTCGCTTGCCAATCTCGAAGACTTCGAGCCCAATAACGAGTCGTCTTGATCACCTCCAACGTATGTGGAGTGCTGTTCTTATGGACGACAGTATCGTAATCATCTCCAAGGACCTTTTCGACATGCTGCCTAACTTTGAAGATGGCAGTGAATTCCATGCGTTGCCGCTGTGGAGAGATGATGAAATCACGTAGTTGTTTGCACGTTGAACAAAGGCATAGGCTGGCTAGTAAGGGACGAGACCAGTCTGTTGGCGGTAGAGGTTCAGGACCAGTCGATCGGAACTGATATATTCGGATGATTCTCTCGGCGAATTTCAGATCTTCTGGGAGTAAGACTTCGTCGAGTCTTCGGAGACCTATAACACGATCCAAGTATGGAAGTACGAGGGTGTCGAAGTATGCGGGATGCATGGAAGATTGGCATTCCTGCTCTACATGCTGTAGTAGTAACCGTGCTTCGTCTTTTAAACCGCAGCCAAGGAGAAGCTGATGCAGTAAACAAAGATTGGCTTTCAGATCATTCTCCTCCGGCGTTGGGCTACGCTCGTGGCGATGACGATTCCGGAAAGTGTACGATGTTCGCTTTGGCTTGGGTGGGTCTTTAGGAAGCCTTGTGGATTCGATTGCGGACGGAGCTACACCTCGCAGTACTGCAACGCATACTTGCTTGGCGAGATCTTTGGGTTCTTGATCGAGGGAGACGGAAAGAGCCGTGGCCAGCGCGAAAAATATTTCTGGATTGCTTTGGTCAAGGTGGTTGCAAAGTGCAGGAGTAAATCTGGTTGTGTTAGTGGATGCGTGGCAATAATACATGGCAAACGTACATTTTCTCAATCCATGTCAAATCATTACTGCTCAGCAGTAGATTCACCAAAGATTCTGCCGACGCCGATGATATTCTTCCAGATTGCACAAGAATCTCGTCGAGGGAAGCCATAAGCCATGGCTGGAACGCAGCGGTGGGAAGATAGTCCTTTACGCCGTCTACTATGGTGTTCAGAGCATTGATCGGTCCATCGAGGTTGCCGGGAGAGAGGTGCTGCTCTCGGTGAATGGCGGCAGAGAATCTATATCAGAAGCGGTTAGTAGCCACTTGAATGTGTAAAGATACATGATTACACTTACCCTCTCTCAAGCTCTTGAAACTGGTAGCTGCTGATATGGGGCAAGAACTCATCACAGTCAACGCTTTGCGTGCCATCCTGGATTTGTTCAGGCTTTTCCTCCAATAATTTTGTAAATCAATCCAGCCATCCGGCTCGGAGACAGGCCGCAGCCGCAGCGCCAATCTCATCGCCCGAGCACTCAAGTTTTGGCCAGGTCCCATCAGGCCAAAGTGCAAGCCACTCCTTTCCTTCTGGAGTTATCGGACCTTGACAGACAAGCCCGACGAGATAATCCAGCTCGCCACCACTGTTCCTTTTTTTGCGATAGTAATTCATAAGATTGCAAAAGTTGGTAGACCAACACTCTCCGTCTTCACTGTCTCGAGCGGCGGCCATGAAGTAGCCCAAGTTTGAGCGGCCAGGCATGATTATTAATGCACTCTTGCGATACCACAACGTAGTGCGTGCGCCCTCGTTTCCAGTCCAGCCTTCAAATTCTTCGCCGCAAGGCTCTCCCTCGAAAGGATCATCCTCTTCATCTTTCCGCATGATGAGGCCCTCTGCTTCGTCGTCGTCCAAGGTCACATTCTCGACGATCAGGTTCCCGTCAGCTACATTCACGATGCTGCGAATGTGAACACTTTGTTCCTCAACGTCTACGATGCTGTGAAGCTCCCCTGGGGCATAGTCTTCAGGTCCAAATCCATCGCAGCCTCCTCGCTCCTTCTTCTCGATTGTTGCGAGGAAGCATTCACAGTCACTTGCTTGACCGATACTAAGAACGCCTTCAACTCGAGTGCGATCTCTGCCTTTCAACTTAGTCAAGCAGAGGCTTTCATCAGTGTATTGGTGTTCCAGCATGTAGATGAGGTAACCAGGGAGAGGATCCGAGGCCCGATCTTCGTCGTCAACGTCAACATCGCGGGACCAATCTTTCAGAACACTTTGGAGAGTCACCAGTCGAGGGTCGCCCTCCGAAATTCCAGGTGCTGCTGATGGACCAGTATGCATCATGTTGTATGTGAGGACTATTCGATAGCCTTTTGTGACGGGTCTGACTTCATGCAGAACATCTCCATACCAAGCAAGAAAAGAGGTCGACCAAGCTGAATCCGGAGAKGTTTCCATGACTTTTTGCTTGCCATTGAACGATACTGCCACGTCACCGCCTTGGTGAGGAGATGAAAGTGCAATGACCAGAGTTCCAAACATGCCTTCTGCCTTTTCCGTGTCTCGATGCGGCTTAAACATAGCTCCCTCCCCGTAGATGAGTAGCTTATACGGCTCAAGCTTGACAAACTCAGATCCACCCACAATCCCAAGTTGACTTGTAACAGAGTCTAGGATAGATTGTTCAATAGAAGGCCATTTAGGATGAGCGCACTTGATCTTCGCAGCATCAATCTCCCACGTATTGCGCACCGTTATATCGACTATTGTCTCGGAGCCTTTGCCAAAAGGTGCCTGTCGGCTATATCGGATGAGTCTTTGAGCATCGTATGCAGAAATCGGCATACCAATACCGCCGACTCCTTCAACTTGCAGACCTGGATTGATATCTTCGCGGCTTCCTTGGGCACAGAAAGAGCCTTCGGAATCAAGACTGTCCAAGAGACTGCGTACGGAATGCGAAAGTGTGTCCCAGCGATATGGCTCGCTGGTCTGAGGCTCCGTGTCTGCTGCCATGGTTCACTTTGTTTGGGACACAATAGGTAGACATCGACTTAGAGCGGAGTATTTCACGAGTCAAGACGGTTGTTGTGCAACGCGTTGTCCGGGGTGAAACTTGACGCGAACTCTACGCGAATCTCAAAGGTCAAAATTTGACGTCTGAGCCTTGAATTTTGGCAGAGAAAACTCCTCGATAGAGGGGATGATCCCTGTTCCGTCAATGAAACCCCTTCAATTGCTGAATCAATTGTGAGCGTGCTACTCATCTTAGGAAAAGAGACTATAGACCACACGTTGGGTTGAGATAGCTATATCTGAACCAGACACGACCATGAAATGAATCCCACTCCTCTTGCTACCTACAGCAGCAGCTGAACAAACCGTCTGGAACCAAGGCTTTTTGGCCATTGTCAATTGCCACACGCTACCGCCATCATGATCATCAAGTTCATTGCTGCTAGGTGTAAAGAGGATCTCTACCACTCGCAAAGGGCGTTTCCATTCCAAAACACCACACTACATGAATGCAAGACTACTCCGCCCGTACCTTGTTCACGGGCGAATGACACTGCTTACGTATCCCTTTTGATAGACGCTTCTGTGATCATTGTATTCGTAGGAAAGGAAGTGCGCTGTAACTTAGAATCTACCAGGTACCTTACTGTATGATCTTAAATCTCTATACTGTTCCTCTCCAAGTATCCTGTGGTTATCGCCCGGTATCTCAACGCCGACATATCTCTGCTCATGCAGTCACAGTCGCCAGATGAGACCTAACTGGCACATTCTCCACGCGGTCTCTCGAAACCGTGAATTCTAGCTTGACATCCTTTCGGAACAGCAGACAGTGAGAGCTTCCACCTGAAGAGCGAAAGATTGAAGGGTTAGCCATGTTTGGGGGAGCAATTTCAATGGGATAGTTCTTACCAAAGTGAAACATTCCGGTTTCCTGTCCCTTCTTGACCTTGTCTCCTTCTTTCACGGTTATCTCACAAGTGCTAGAATGCGTTAGCTATGTAAAGAAATAGGGAGTAGCTTTGTCGACTCACCTGACTTCGTCCATGCCGATCCCCACAAATGCCATTAACCCAATGGCGGGGTTGTCGGCCTCGATGAAAATAATGGCACGAGTGGCAACGGCTGAGAGGTATCCTTGACCTTTACTGATACCGTCAGTGTCGATTTCCTGGGTCGTCGGATCGCCCAAGCCCTCGAACAATGGCTCGGAGAAATATGTGCCATCCTGCACAAACGCCTTCTTGATTGTGCCGGAGACGGGCGCGTGCCATCTGTGGTAGCTCAATGCTGATAAGAAGGCCTGGTAGACAGTGCCTGGAGCAGCAAAGTCAGTGAAAGTCGCTGGCCACTTTACAGGCGGGAAATGTTTGACGCCCGCTTAGCTCTTAAGGACTCACCACCTGCAAATTCTTGGGCCAGAGGATCGTGAGCGAGCATATCAAGAGGGCTATATCTACAACGGAGTCAGCACCCGCAAAAGTTCATAAAGGGGTCGATTTTGAGCGGATCACGAAGCATTCCCCTATAGGAAACGCTCGGTATCATCTCTTTAGACAGGCCAACAGCGGCAATCTATGCTCTTCATATCACTTACGGTTGTCCCTTGATCCAGAAGCGATCCCGAAGCTTGACTTTTCTCTGCAAGTCGAAGACCTTGCTCTCGCAGCAATTGACAATGACATTATCATCATCCGGAGACGCAACAGGGCGCACATTCTCGTGGAACTGACGAGTGAAAAAGTGGTCCCAGCTCTTGAATCCATGGTGCTTGGCCTTGGGATCAGGGCAGATGAAGAAATCCTCAAAGGCGTATTCGGTCGTGCCCACCGCTTTGTTGGCAACCTCCATCATATCTTTCTTGCCGTGTTGACCGAACCATCCTCCATTGCCGGTATTCAAAACGTCAGCCGAAGCGGGAGACTTTAGAAATTCACCCCAGTGATTGAGAATCTTCTTGAGATGGGCATTGACTTCGGGATCTAAAAAGGCCGCGAAGCCCGAGGCGGTTGCCATGGGATAATCAAAGATGGCACACATCGGCACACCAACCATGCCCACGTTCGCCGCTTTGTCAGTCCAGCGAGGAGCAGTGGTGAAGGTGTGGTTCAACACCTCCAGCATATGGCGATAGTCTCGGATCTGCTTGTGGCCTGTGGGATCCTTATCGTAAGGCTTCTTGTTTGGAACCTCGTTGAACATCGAATTGAACCACATGTAAACCCGGGAGTTGCTCTCGATAAAGTCTTTGAATTCCTGGAGGACCGGCGCGAGCTCCTTGGGGTTCTTCTTCGCCTCGTCAATTTGACGACCTAGCCACTCCTTTTGGATACGGTGGTCTGCTGGAAGCCATGCTCCAGGTCTGATTAGGAGGGTCAGTATGCTTGGATGATGAAGCAGAGCAGGAAGAAGTGCCTATCAATGAGATGTCCCTCGGGAATGTCATGCTCGTCTCTGAAAGAAAATTATGAGTTTTAGATCACAATTGGTTCATGCTCCCCAAACTTACCCGTGTTGGTGAACCATTGTGATTGATCTGCGGATCGACTGAAGATGGAAAAAGAAGAAGTTGCGAAGATGTAAACAAGCAATGCCAACTGCAAGACCAAGAAATGTACGATATTCAAGAACGACCTGTGAGTGATGTTTTGGCAGGACGATGACGATTTTGGAGGCCCTTACGTCAGTCTCAGTCTAAGTCGCCGAAACATCCGCGCGTCTTCCGCCTCCGTCGTCACCAAAGTCTCCATACCACTTTATAGGGTACCTTATGCATCCAGAGTGTGGAAGGGTATGGGCAGCGCTTCTAGCGCAATCATGCGTTGGCAGCGTCGAGTCAGGACGTCTCCACGTGCAATTTTCGAGAAGCCACAAGCTCTGTCGGCAGAGATATCTCGCTTTGCTTCCCGGACTTGCTGCTCGTGTTTGTTCATCGTGCTGATGAATGTGTTGATTCTGGTGACTTTCGCGTGTTTGTGGAGGTTGTTGAGATGGAGCTGGAGAATAATGCCAGACGCTTATTGCACTGTACATGGGATCCTYAGCCACGTCAGCCAGCCTCGACTATCATCCTTCCAGCTTTTCCCTGCTCGCTTCATCAGAATAGAACTAGAACTCGATCTGATGACTCGGCCCGATCGTCTTCAACTCAACGCTTTTCACAGGAACAGCAGCTCTTTCTTGTTGGCACAAAAAGGAGATGTGAGGTCGTAGAAACACAGCAATGAGAGTATAAATCTGCCCATCAATGACGCCAGCTGTAAGCTTTACACACTAAACACGCGTGCAGATCCGCTCTACTGCATTTAGCAAAGCATGCGGTGGGGAAGCAATAAGCTTCCTCTTGTTAAATCTCGAAGGATGATACGATGGAATGCCTGACAACGGCCACGCAGATCCCAGAGATGATTTGCAGCTTGCATACTGACTTGAGATGCCACCTTTGCGTTCCACCACAACATCACCCTCTCCCTCACTCTCCCGCCTAGATACCACCGCCAGCCGCCACAATGTGGGTCGTTGGCGTTCGGCCCATATTGGTGCTGCTTCTGGCTCGGACTCTTCCATCGGCCCTCGCCGGCGACATTGGCCGATACATCATCCAACAGGGGATCTCGCTCAACCACTCAACAGGATCATCTGGAGATGCCTTTGCCAGCAGCTGTCAGTCGGCGCTGTGGGCGTACCAGACGGCATCTAGCGCATATGGTCGCAATCATACTGCACCATCCGTCGTAACAGTACCACAATGGCAAACAGCAGCTCCCAGTGTATCGGCCTCGAGCGTGACGGTGCTCTGCGATGGATACACACGAGCTGTCGGCTCCGCCAGCATCGTCTCGCTTTCTCAAATTGCAAACACAACTTACACTATAATGGGAGCCCCGGGACCATATCCCACCTCGATGCCTTGCTCGATAAATCCCTCCGATTGTGCCAACTTATACCGCTCGTACTCTACTGCTGTATCCTCGCTGATCGGCACGAATTCTACCCTTCTGGCACCGCCGTGTAATGTTGATGGCAGTAGTAGTATCACCTTCTCTTCGGCTTATTGTCTGGGCACTGGTCTAAACGGAATTGTCGGGGTTGTTGGGAAGTCAGTCCAATTGTTATACTGGCCTGTCAGGACTTCCGACAGTCCTGAGTATTTCTGCACTCAAGGAAAGTATTCCAAAACCTCCGCATCACCTTTGACCATCCCTGGAACTCCCACTGGCTCAGGACCCAACACGTTCGTTACTGGCACTCTGACCATTACCTCGCCAACAATTGCCCTCGCATACAGTGACCTCTCCCGTGTCGACGGATGCGGCACTACCATCCAGACCACCATCATCACGATGAGACCAGAAGAGCTCGCCAGCAYTCGCGGTGGTCGCGCGTTATACGACCTTCGACCTTTCAACTACGGGGATTTGAACTGGATGTGTCCTTCTCAAGGGAACAGCAGCCACTTCACTGCCCAAGACGTCGAGGGCAAGAACTGCTATCAGAATGTTCCTGCCCAGGCATACTGGAACGCGGCTCAGAATTTCGACGTGGCCAATTATCATTCGGTAAATGAGATACAGAAATGGACGATCATCAACAACTATCAGCCCTATGTCCGGCCGAATGATTCTGTTTGGTCGGAAACGATGCACAGCCTGTGGGGAACCAGTGCAAGGTGGTACATCGATGGCTCATGGGATCCCCCAATCGCCCTCTCCGAAGCGGCGGCCGTCGCGAAACCCACCCTTCCAGCCTCGTTCTCTGCCAAGCCAACAGCAGAGACGCCCACATATCCGGCGATGACCACTAAACCGCTTCCGCAGAAATTCAGCGAMACTTTTCCTTCCTCGACTGCTAGCCCGCAAGCTACCGCAAATGTTCCCGATTCCTCTCATGATGGTGCAGCATACGATGTTCCTTCGTCGGGTCAGGGAGGCTCGCCGTCAGCATCTAGCCAAGCCGACCAGAATTCAATGCCAGGCCTGGATTCATCCAATGATGCCCCTTCATCAGGTCAGGGAGGCTCATCGCCAGCATCTAGCCAATCCGACCAGAATTCAATACCAGGCCTAGATTCCTCCAACAACGCCCCTCCATCAGGTCAGGGAGCCTCGCCGTCAGCATCTGACCAGGCCGACCAGAATTCAACACCAGGCCTAGATTCATCTAACAATGCCCATCCATCAGGTCAAGGAGTCTCACCGCCAGCATCAGGCTCCGCGAACCAAAACCCTGCTCCAAGTGTTGGATCCTCCGATGTAGTAATCGAAACTCAAACCATACCCTTCACTTACATCCCCGCGCCCGGTACTACTACTCTCATGGCCGTCTTCGCAAGCGAGACTTTATCAGTCGGTGGCCCGGCGCATACAATCAGCGGACATGTTATAAGTGCAGCACCTGGCGGTTTGATGGTGGACGGTGCGGAGCCCTCCGAGAACAATCCTACTGGAAATCCAGCAGCAGGTGTGGATACAAAGTCGCAGAACGATCAGAATGCCAGTCCTACTGCACCTGGTGATTCTGCTGCTTCTAACGAGGCACACCAATCTGGGGATGTAACGACTGCAGGTCAAGCCACTTCGGCTGATGGCCCTGGGAGCGAGTCATCAACTACTGGCGTGAGGAACGACGGATCGCCTCGTCACTCTGCAAGTTTGCTATTTGGACTACTGGTCTCTGTATATTGCATGATGACGTGAGACTAAGATAGCTGTCTCGCAGGGACTGCATATTGAGCAAGTTCATCCGCCTGCCTTGCACTCCTGCGCTGGGTATGCACCACCCAGACGTTACGAGGCATGTCTATTTCGCCGAGCACTGACCAGAAGCACTCGAAACTCCGACAAGTTCTTGCCGCCAGTCGCAAGCTTCTTGGTAGTCCTGCGTGGTATCGACTCAGGCCCCGATGCCGTAATCTGAGAATGATGAGCGCGGAAGACGGCTCATTCAGCTCAGCTTCCAAGACACACGCTGCCACAACGTGCCATGCATGTTGGAGCTGGAGTCTTCGAGGGGGCACTGATCGATACCCGCTTCTCTCTTGACCAATTCTAGGGTTCCCGGATTTGGCAATGACAAATTAACGAGGATTCTAGGGGATATCAATGCTGGGCATAGAGGCGAAGAGGTGTTGGCAAGATCGCATGTTGCGTGAGACGAAAGGAAATGAACCGCGATGCTGTATAACGGGGAAGAACGGCATGAAGAGAATGATGCCATGAAAATCGGCAGTAGCATAGAGGCAGAAAATGGCCATCAAATTTATCAGCCCGGAAGATATATGATATCAACCCGCTTCGATCTCTATCTTGATACAAATCATCAGTCTATGCGTTGTACAATCGATCTTGTTCGTTCTACGGTATTTCCAACGTGTGATCCGACGCCAAAAAAATCTCGCCAATGATCATGGCGGCTGACGCGGTCCAAACCATAGCCTCCCATCCCGTTACACGGCATCGAGCCAGGGAATTTAATCCACTGCGGTTGCACAGAAGCGGATGCTAAGTGGACATCCCTCTTTTTCCAGTGTAGCGAATTTGGCGCGATATCCGCGATTGTCGCAATAGTAAGAATATGAGCATTCACCATCTCCCATCAATGCCAACAACCAACAAACTTCCAACCACTCTCATCATCCAGCCCGATGATCAATATTCAGTGCTCGCCAGAGTTTCATCAACCGATCTTTACTCAAAGTTTCGTCCTTGGCCATGTACCAGTCCTCACTTCCAGATAATTCCAGCTGCTTGACAGTCTTTCGAAAGCAAGAGAGATGTCCTCGTGAGCAAATATCCGGTAGAAGACGGAAGAACATTGTAGGTCGATAGCCTTGTAGCACGACCATGTCTGCAATTTGTGATTCTCGCAATTCGGTGTAGTAGAATGCTTGTCTGTGGCAGTTGTATGTCCTGGAAAAAAAGGTATCAAATAAGTAAGCAAACAAGCACATGAAGATAAGAAAAGCAACTCACTCATCAGGTCTCGAACCAGCACACATCCTCCTCGAATACAAATGCGTCTTCTTCATCTCACACACAGCTCTCGGACCAATAACATCCAGCCAAGTCTCGAGATCCCTCTCCGTCAAGTCCTCTCGCAAATGAATCGTGACCATGGGAAAGAACATGGGTAGTACTTCTGCTCGGATTTGCTGGTTGACATGAAGGAGAGCCCAGATGCTGCGAGTGGGTTTCTTCTCTGACCGCCCGCGTCGAATATGGCATTCGGAATCCTGGAGGGCGAATTGCCAGATTGAGAGGCGCAGTTCTGTTGGGAGGCCTGATAGACTGGCGCTTCTGTGCATCTTTGTCGGAGGAGGGTATGATGGATAGTTCTGATGGAGCGTCGGACTTGTTGGTCGTTTTTTCTTCTTCGTGGGACAAAATGTGTCGTCGATGTTGGTTACATGAATCTCGATTATTCAAGCGAACAAGGATGATGATGAAGTCTTGTTCCAAAGTCTCCAATCTTTTCTCATCCACTCTCGTTTCATCCTCCCCTCCCCAATTCAATCACGATGTTTAATCAGGGAAAAAAAATGAAAAAAGTCCCACGTTGTACAGAAGATCTGCAGCTCATCTCTTTAAAGAAAGGAGAATGTGTGATGTGATTGATGACAAGTAAGTTCCAACGCACAGTCCGCGTCGTCGCTGCAAAAAACTGCCGGGACGACCGGGGGGGGGGGGGCTTGGGGGAAGGGGAGAGAGGGAAGAGAAAAAGCTTCGCGTGGCGGTGAAGCCGTGAGGGAAAGGCATGATTCGTCCAATCATCAATTCCTAAACACTTGCCAAGCAAGGTGACAAGGGGGGGACATATTCATGACCGCTTTTTCGTTCGCATGATGAGATTCCGGTCATACGATGCACGTCTGCCGACTTTCTTCACACTGGTCGCTGGGCTGCGTGGGAAAGCTGGGAAAAAGGCTTTCCGGCTGTGCCAGCGACGCGGTCCGGTAGAAGGTAACGGTATAATAATTCATGCGGTGAGCGACACCGCTGCGTTGGGTCTCTCTTTCCCCGTCAATCCTCCGGGGAGAAATAAGAGAATGTCTCGGTTTTTTTTTACCGTTGCCCGGCGGTCAGCGGTGTGACTCTTTGCATCAACTGACTGAGACATCATCAGCGATGATGGCGACGGGCGAGCCAGCATGCTTCTCCGAACGAAGCCGGAAGAGCCTGCCAGCAGTAACGCTATTCGTATTCGTGCCATTCATTTTTCACTACTTTGGCATGTGATCAAGCGAGTGCTGGCAGATATACAATACGCCGAATGTCTTTTGTGTGAACACTGGGACATTTCTTGTGTATGCATGCATCTAGACCCCTCGATCTGCATCACCAGCCTTCAACGTTCAAACGTTCCCGCTTATGCATCTTCTCTTCGCAGGGTTAGGGTTTGGGTATGCAGCTGTCATCATGCGGCCCGCGACGGACTGTATACAGCATGACTGGTGGGTTCCCTCCGAGTTCCTCTCTGTTCCCATTGTGATGGGGACAGGAATATGTTGATGAGCCGCTGAATATTCGATGGTCCAAAGACTGCATTTGCGTAAAGAACTGTTTTTCTTGCAGCAAACACTTTGCCATGCGGCTCACTTTTGAACACTCACTTTGCGTCTTTCACCTTTCGATACTCACTTATCAACTTTCACTTTTGACTATTCACTTTTGACCATTCACTTTTCACCATTCACTTCACTTTTCACTTTTCACCATTCACTTCTAACCATTCACTTTGAAATTCACCTTTGAACATCACCTTTAGAAAGACTAGGCACGGATTTGCGACAATGGTGCCATCAATTCAAATTATCTTCACCCTTTATTGGCATTCCATCTACCTCAAAGGTCATATACAAACTCCGGGTTCTCGCGATCCGTCAAGTCCAGCCTAAAGAATGCAAAGGTTAGCGATGTCTGTCTCAAATGTGTTATAGACCTTGGAACAGCGCAGCAAGAGGGAGACCCTCAAACTACTCCGTAAACCTGGTGCCTTCAGTAATATCTTACCATTCCTGATTCTCCAGCTTCAGATACCCCGGCTGCGACCTAATAGCAGCCTTTTTCGCATTCTGTCTCTTGCACCAGAACCAGATGAAGACGATGATGCAGAGACTCAAGCAGTAACACACCAGAATCGTAATGACACCAGGAATGTACCGCGGAGCATCTTTGGGTCTGAAGACTTGTGGTCCGCTGGAATTTGTTAGCATCTCATCACTTTGCGTTGCGATGATTAAACTCACATGATATTTCCAACACAGTATGCAATCAGGAACATGGCCGCCACAGTCGTCTTTTTCGTGTAGCCTGCTACATTACTCGAGATGAGACTGAGCAGGCAAACGAATGGCGTTGGGCTGGCTTGGGTGAAATAGTAACCGATGAGTCGCCCTGTGTTGTTGCTCAGTGGGAGACCCACAATGAGTGCAACACCGAGGATAGCCACGATCATTCCAGCACTCGAGATGAGAATTCTGTTGCCGTATCTCTGGGCAAAATAACCGCAACCGATAATAGCGACGATCTCAATGGCACCACCGGGAGTTCCGTAGAGAAGTGATTGTTGGGATGTATAACCGAAGGAGACGATCAGCTGGGAGAAGAAGTTGGTGATGCCACCTGCGATGTATGTTAATAGGAAGCTCAAGCATTCAATCCTGCAATCGTCTCACCATTTGGAATGTCGGCAATCAAAGCGTAGAGCGCAAAAGCCCACGCCATCGGATCAGTCAAAGCTTCCCGGAACTGGTACATCTTGAAGTGCTTGTTTCCAACACCCTGCTGGTTTGCCCTGATTCTCTCCAAAGCAAGAATGCGGTCTTCTTTACTCAGCCAACGTGCGTTGAGTTGATTGTCCGGGACGACGAAGAGGAACACAACTCCAACAGCAGCGGTAACCAGACCGGTCGCTAGGAAAAGGATCTGCCATCCCGCCAGCGAACTCGTGCCATTCTCAGTACCTTTGGCAATCCCATAAGCCACAACACCACCCACAATCTGAGCTACACCGTTGAATGAAAACCAGATTCCCACTCGCATGCCCTGCTCGGCTTTGGTGTACCATTGACTGGTGATGAAGGCGAACCCAGGAGTTACAGCTGCTTCAGTAGCTCCCAGAAAGAATCGAACCGCGACAGCGCCTCCAAAATCCTTCACGGCGGCAAAGCATGCTAATATTGCACCCCAGAGGATGATGYATGAAGCGCTGTACTTTCCAAGAGGGAGACGTTGGAGGAGTCGATTTGTGGGGTATTCCCACGCTAGGTAACCGAAGTAGAACATACTCGAGAGCCATTGATAGTCGTCTCCTTCCAAAGAGGTATCAGTTCGTAGACCCATGACTGAGGCGTAGGAGAGTGTCGTTTTGTCCAGGTATTGCAATCCATAGATTACACACATGATGGGCATGAGATTCCAGTCGATGATCCTCAGCAATCGCTTGTTCGTGGCTTCGTCAATGTGAATTGCCTCTCCGCCGGCAAATGCCTTCATGGCATCGTCGGCGTCATTGGAGTGCTGAAGGACCTTTTCAGGAATATGGCCTTCCTTAAAAGCTCCATCTTCGACATCGACCTCTGGATCCAAGTTTTCCCCTCTCTTCTCCATGACGCTTTGGACTGATGCCGAGATGATGTAGAGAATGAAAAGAAGGTCAAGAGAAAGAACGCTGGCAGCGCCACGTCTATTCGTCCCTCTACCACATTGTGCAGTGCCGATCGCCGCAAAGTTGCCGATAAAGCGAGACACCGCGTGTCTTGCACATGTTTCCCGCGCCGCCGCCGCCGGTCTGTTGCATTTCCAGTGTGTGTCATGACGTTCCCCTCATCTCGCGACGATAGGCAGAGCTCGACTTGCCTGTCCGGGGCAAGCGTTAGGGGCTCGGCGAAGGATAAGCTCGCCCGCCTTGCCGGGGGTTACACTCTTGGCTATGCTTCTGTTGTGAACAAAATTCGGAGGAGAGCTTTGTTCCATTCTCTCCTGCGACCAGTGCGCAATCTTCGGTGAATGGAAGAGATGTTCGTTGGAATCACCCTCGATGGGCTCAAAGCAGACGCCTGATGTCGCATTTGGCCTCGATACACGGAGTGGAYGCGTGATGGACATGTTACGAACAGGTCGTGATACCATGTCAAAGCGAGCGTAAAATGATGGGCATCTCAAACGAAATGCGTGATAATCACCTCCAAGAAATGGATACTTCATGCGCCCTGTTTCCTGGCGAAGAGGCATGGGTGTGAAACTGGAGGACTGAGAGAACGGCCAACCCTCGACCGAATTCATCACACATGTGCCATGCTCGGCGACAGAGCGTGTATTGTCGAAGAACAGATGGAGTGAATCCGGGGACAGGGGAAACAGCACGCTAGTTCGGCATGTATTTGACGATCGCACCYGGAGGGACGAGGACACCATCGGTGAGACGCAGGCAAGGCACAGATTGTACATACATTGCATCGCTGCCTTGTATGATCTTCTTGCGGATGTAGAATTCTCTGACTAGACGGTTGGAGGTACATCACAAGGACTCTGGAGGCATCCTCAATAATCGGCTTGTTGTTGGCAAGTAGAGGAGCATGATAGATATATATGGAGATGTTATTGACGATGTTCCTAGAGTGCTTTCAAACAGAACCTACATGTAGTATCGATATTGAACAGATGTCTTCTCGTTACAATGACATGTATCATGCAATACCTGGTATTGTTCGTTCTCCATCCGCCATTCTTGGTATCGATAATCGCAACATGGGTTGCACGGACAAGGATCAGAGGCTGCCTTTCCGCGGGGGCAAGTTGGGCTGCATATCCGTTGACGAGGTTCAACCGGCGAACAGTCGTTGAGGTAAGGCACTTCCTGATCCAAGCTGGAAGGGTGAAGACCAACATTCCCCGGCTTCGGAATGTCTCATACCATCTTGACATGTGCCATGTGGCAACGATGGTCGCGATTGATGATGCATGCTCCCAGCAGCTGAAGGGAGCTCCGATCCCTGCTCGTTGGCCAGCCACCTCGGCAAGCGCCCTTGGGCTGAACTATCGCAAAGCTAAATCCCAAGCTGCATAAACATGCATGAACAATCCAGAGCGAGCGAATGGCATGCGAACACGCCGCTCTTGCTACACTCTTTACGCTGGACATCTTGGCCAGAGGATGATTTACGCGCACCGTTTGACCAAGCATTGATTGTGCTTGCATTGATCGCGATTGCCCGTAGCGACTGTAATACCCTACCTACGTCCATCTTGTAGAACTGTTGACGCCCCCGACCGCCATTTCACGAAGAGACGCCACGAGACGACGCGCATACGAGACGAGTGTAACACTACAAGGGAACGGATCGAGACGAGGTGGATTTGCCACGAGTTACAATCGCAATAGCCAGAACTATACCACGGCATCAGCGGAACCCACTATAAAAAACCCCGGCGCATCACTCTACTCTCACGCAATGTGGAAAGCGGCCTTCTCAGGCCGCAGTGAGGGCGGTGGAAGCTCAACAGGAAGATCAAGTGAGCCAAGTAGACGCAAGAAGAGTCACCGCGCAGAGAGTGTGACCAGCTCCCGCACGCGAGACGATGATGACAGGCGGAGGAGTTCGCGGATGAGCAGTGTCTACGACGATGGGGGCGAGGAGAGTGTCTATGGAGTGCCATCTTCAGGTATGGTGGGCTATGGATCATCCCCAATTCAAACCAGCTCTGCGGCGCCTCTCACTGCCAGCGCACTCCGCATGTTGCCCGATGATGAGGAGCAATGGGAGGATGAAGATCGGGATGCGCGCAGCGAGAGGAAGAGCCGGCGGAGTGAGGGAGAGAGGAGGCGTAAGAGTGGAGGAAAGGAGCGCGAGAAGGAGAAAGAAAAGGAGAAGGAGCGAGAACGTGAAGGCGAAAAGGACCGGGCGAAAGGACGATCTCGGAGTCACTCGCGCGAGAGGGAGCGCAAGAAGACGTCAAGCAAGTCCACTGCACCTACTAGCAAGTCTTCTGGAAGGGAGAAGGAAAAAGAAAAGGCGAGGGACAGTCAAAGCGAGAGGGAGCAAAAATCCAAGCGACGTCCGGAGTTGGTGGAATCGCCAGAGCGAGAGGGTCGGCGTGAGGGCTCTCGCGCTCTGCCGGAAATGGGTAGTTTTGCACAGTTTCCAGGGCAATATGCTGATGGGCATATGGGTCCTCTGCCATCGCAAGACGCCATGATGTCGGGCGCTTTGCCCAGTCCTGCCCCACAACAAGGCCAATTTCCAGGCCAGGAGCCATATCATGACCAATACGCAGACTCCAACAGACCCCCCTTGGAGCATTCAAGCCACGGCTGGGGCGCAGCAGCAGATTACTACTTGGACGCTGGTCAATCAGTGCAGCATCAACCCGGCGTGAGAATTAGCAGCCCCAACATGCTTGTCAATCCGGATCAACATCTGGTTGCTGCGAGTGCCCAGCCGATCCCCGCCATGGACACGGGAAACGGAACTGCAAACGATTTCTACTCGGGAGATGTGTCTGTCAATGTTCCTGGGKGCTTTCACGGCGCGGGAGCAAGTGCGTCTGCCCCAGTTACCCCGGCCTCGAAGCCCAAGCCTAAGCCGACCAAGCAGTCATCATGGAGTGCCTTCAAGCCGGCCAAGACATCAAAGCCAGGAAAGGTGGGAAAGCCAGCCAAAACATCAACTTCATCATCGAGTGCAGCCGTTGGCGCAATGACCGCCGCTGCGGGGATCGCTGCATTGAGCGGCTCTTCACACGCCCATTCTTCATCCCAGCAGCAGTCATCGTACTCGTCCAAGCCGAATCGACACGACTCGGATGGCAATGTGTACTACGGCCCTCCACCACAATCACAATCTCAGCCTCCCTCCTACACATATGGGGTACCAGGCTCCACTACTGCGCAAGGTTCTGTCAACACCTACGGAGCGCAGTCAACGAACGGCGCGGGATCGAGCTCAACTTACTATACTAACGGCCATGGAACAGCACACTCAACCCCAGGTAAGCAATCTACTAATACGAATTCTAACATTCCTCTCTATGCAGCTGGCGCCGCCGCCGCCGGGCTTGCAGCTTATGGCGTCAATCAGCAACACGAACACATCAGCCACAACACGACTTCATCTGGTGGATATGGTGGTGGTGGTGGACAGGGACCTCCGCCACGACCCGGAATGGGAGGCTTCAGCCACTATMCCTCGAGTGGTGGTGGTGGGACAGGCATGCATCAACTTCACTACGGCCACGAACACAAAGGACCAATGACTCGTCTGAAAGATGGGCTACTCAACCTCATCTCCACCCCTGAAGATACTGCCAAAATGGAGATGTATACTGAATACATTGGTGTTTGCAAGCACTGTTTCGATCCTCGAACTTCCCCCTGGGACGCACCCCGACAGCATCACTATCACAAAAATACCCGACGTGACTCGTTTGAAGAACTTCGCAGGCGCAGGTCGAATGAAAGATTGGGTCGCAAGGGCAGCAATGACTCCCTCCGCCGCGCGGGAAGTGTGCGTGTTGACAAGGACAGCCGTTATTACGCCTCAGAAAGCAGCCGAAAACGACGCGAGAGTGGGAAATCAACTGGAATCTTGGGCGCTGGTCTCGCAGCTGCTGGAGTTGCCGGCGTTGCCAATGCGATCYTCAATGATGGTCGGAAAGATTTTGACGATACTTATAGTGTCAAATCCGGACATCGTGAAAGATCTGCTGCTCGAAGGCGCAGTCGAAGTTCGTCCCGCGAACAGAGACGCAAATCGACTCACGGTGTTGTGAGGCCGAGCGATCGAGAAGAATTCGTCACGGTCAGGCGGAAGGATGGAACCGTGGAGCGTAGGAGAGTACAGAAAAAGTCGAGATCTTCTTCTAGAGAGGGCAGATCAAGTGCTTTCTTCGGTGCGGCTGCCGGTGCTGCTTTAGGCGCTGGAGCGGCATCTGCAGGTATGCGACATCGTTCCAGAAGTCGATCTCGAGATTCAAAGGGCAAACGGAGAGAACGTCGCTCACCCAGGACATCCTATGGTCGAGAGGAGTCTCCCGAATCAGGGGGCATTTTTAGCTTCTTCTCGCCCCCGAGGAAGCATGAAAATCCCAGAAAGGAGGACCACAAGAAGAAGACGGCATTCTTCACATTCAGCAACAGCTCTGCCTCGTCCTCCAACTCCGAACTAGCATTCGGCGAGGCATTTTCCAGCAAGACAAGCTTGCCATTACGCCGAAAGTCTTCCGGACGATCCTCGACAAAGCGCTCTCGGAGAACATCGGATGACCATTTTGCTGCAACTGTGGCTGGGATTGGTGCAACCGCCGCTGCTCTCTCCGCTGCGCAGAAAGGCGGACGTATCAAAAAGCGTACCAGCAAGGTGGAGCTGGGTGCACGGAAAGATGTCAACAAGCGTGGCCGTACCCAAAATCACGGCTCGCCAATATCTTCAGAGGAAGAGTGGGAAGACGAGCTGCCCTCCGATGCCGACGGACATTCCAGCGTCGATGGAGGACTTGCATTTGGTGACTATGGCAGCAGACGGGTTTCCGGCCGCCAGAGCTTGGAGAGTATCAACTCGCAGTCCTCCGCAGGTGGTCTCGGAGCCTGGGGATGGCGTTGGGGCGGTAAAGATAAGAAGAGACGATCCAGGAACTCCACCTCTCCCCGCCCATCGTATGCGACGAGTGTCGCAGACTCCTTCGTCGCCCCAAGTGGGTACGTCCCGGATACCAGCAAGCCGTACTCGTCCGGACAGCCCATCTACATTGACGACACTGGGCGAAAACTTCCCAGCATGGCTTCAGCCTCCTCTCAGAGTGGCCACACTCAACCCTTGCAGGTCGTCGATCCGCAACCGATTTTCGATACTGACCCACGGCACGCTTCAATGCCAGGGGCATTCGATACAAATTCGCCGCCAATTTATCGACCAGGTCCAGCCCCTCTACAACAACCTCAGCCCACGACCCCTATCAAGCCGGCATTCACCCAGGATGAGGATTCCAACTGGGCACGAAATATGGGCTCGAATAGCTTTGCCCAGGATGCGGCGCTCATTGGTGCCGGAGCACTTGCCACTGCAGGCATCATCGCCGCTACATCTTCCAATAACTCCTTTAGCAGAAAATCCAGAGACTCGGCAGGATCCAACGTCCGCTTCGGCTTGACAGAGGATCAGCAGCGCAAAGAAGATCGCGAACGCCGAAGAGAGGAGAAGCAAGCCGACGAGGACCGTCGTCGGGCGGATCGTACTCGCGCTCTGAAAGAAGAAGCCGAGCGTGCGACCAGAGAGAGTGAAACACGCAAAGCCGAGGCCGAGGCGCGAGAGCGGCGGCAGGAAGACATTCGCCGTGCTCGTGAAGATGAAAATCGCAGAGCCGCCGAGGCGAAACTGGCCGCGGCGAGGAGGGAGGCTGAAGAGCAGGCCGAAATCGACAAGGAGCGCCAGCGTTCATTGAGGGAGAGGGAAGAGACTTATCGGCGCGAGCAAATCAGACTGGTCGAGCAGGCGCGACAACAGGAGGAGCGCAGAGAGGCAGRTGAAAGAGAGAGATTCCTTCGAGRGCAGCAGGAGAGCGAGCGTCGTGCCAAGGAGCGAAAGGACAGCAATCGAAAGACGTCAAAGTCTGGACGTGCCAGGGGTCAATCTTTGTCGGAACAGAGCGAGAAGAAGCAGGCAGCTGCTTGGGGACCTGTTGCAGGCGCTGCCGCTGCGGCTACTGTCGGTGCTGTGATTGCCAGTCGAGAGACCCGGGACCGCAAAGAGCCCAAGTCAACTTCGCGACGACAAGACGAATCATACGAAGCCAAGGAAGTCACTCCGCACTCCTCCCGGGACGTTGGCGAACCTCTCATGGACGACGACATCTTCGATCCAGACTTCTTCAAGCGCAAACACAGCCCAGCCTCGCGAGAACGTTACGAAGAGCTGGCTCGCAAGGCGGCCGATAAGGTCGTCTCTGCTGAGGGTGTCATCTCGGATCGCAAACGTGCGTACGAAGACCACAGCACGTACGCAGAGTTCTTCGCGCCCAAAGACGTTTTGTCTGAACCCGCGGATGGCAAGACGAAAGTGCTGGGACCAAATGCAGACAACGATATTCAGGTCTACCACGCACGAGACGCAGACATGCTCGCCCACCTGGATAGTGTCCGTTATGGTGGAAGCAGAAGTTCCCAGCCATACGGGGTTCCTAAGCTCAATCTCATTTCCCCCACACCGCCCATCACAGAAACAAGTCCAGTGCGGACGAAGAGCTCTGTCACGTCCTCGCCATCCTCTCCGCTGGCGAAGTCCTCAAAGTCCGTAGAGGATGGAATTCCAGATGTAGAGACTGACAGTGAAACGAAGTCGGAGCGACTCAACAGGAGTATTTCCTGGGGCGAAGACAAGACGCACGTCTACGATGTGCAGACGCCGGAGAGCTACAATGAAAAAGAGCGAGACTCGTACATTACCAGCCCAGATACGAGATCTCCCGCTCGCGACGATGTGTCTTCGGGCGAGAAGTTCCGAGGAATTGTGGTCGAGGAAGCATCAACAGGCGGCCAACCGAAGACGACGACTTACAGCGAAGATGAGCTCGCAAAGCACTACCGCGAGTCATCGAAGCATGCTGGACCGCAGGCACCTTTATACCGCCAGCCTTTTGTCGATTCAGTGTCTGACTTCAGCATCCAGCTTCCCTCGCCGGGAAGTAAGGGCGCAACGCCCATTCGTGGGTATATAGAAGGCAAGCCCGACAAGACCAAGCAAGCCGAGGAGAAGACACGACGTATTCCGGGTGGCTTTGATGATGAGGAAGAGGCTACGTCAGCTGGTGCGTCCCAAGAGACCAAGGCTATTGAGGAGCCAGCATGGGAAGCGCCGCTTTCGAAGAAGGACAAGAAGAAGCGCGACAAGGCCAGCAAAGACGCCGAGCCAGAGCCAGTAGTCGAGCAGCCCTCGGCCTGGGAGCCACCCCTTTCGAAGAAGGAACAGAAGAAACGTGACAAGGCCGCAAAGCGATCGAGCACTATCGACAGCGAGCCTTCCACTCCTGTCGTAACGGAACCCGAGGCCGTCATCGACCCTATCGTGCTGACAGAGTCTCCTACCACGATCCCCGCAGACGAAGAGCCTGCATGGGAGCCACCGCTTTCGAAGAAGGAGCAGAAGAAGCGTGACAAGGCCAAGAAGCAAGGTTTTGCAGATGTAGTCAGCTCGATTGACAGTTTGCCACGTGATACCAAAGAATCCCAGCCCGCAGAGACTACAACTCGCGAAGCATCCCCGGTGACTGTGGAGGAGCCTGCTTTGACCAAGAAAGAGCAGAAGAAAAAGGACAAGGAAGAGAAGAAGTCCGGCTTCGGCGGATTTGCCGATATAGCCGATACTGTCCTTGCGGCTGGAGGCATCGCTGCGGCGGCCGCTGCTCTCGACACTGTCGAAGACGTGGATGGATCCAGCTCATCTGGCAAGAAGAAGGGTAAAAAGGGGAAGAAGGCCAAGTTGGGCGAGCCACTAGATCGAGAGTTTGAGCCAGAGTCGCCACCAACTGCACCTCCTTCGATGCCCGGTGGATGGGACGCCGATCAGGAGTCTCCCACGCTGAGAGACGAAAAGCCTGGCACCGAAACGGCTTTTGACCCTTTCCAGTACCAAATTGATGACGGTGTCAGTACTCCACCAGCTGCACCAGAACCGCCTCCCGCACACGAACCTGATCCTTGGTCCGAATTCGCGGAGCCCAAGAAGAGCAAGAAGAAGAGCAAACGCAACAGTGCAGCTTTCAACCTACCAGAAGTCAGCTCGCCATWGCGGAGTGAAGTTGCTTGGGACGACTATGTTGGTGGAGACAAACCAACCACAGACACTCGCGACGCTGCTGAGGTGACGTCCTACACGAATGGCCATGGCAAGGACGAGAGCTCTCGCTCCGATCGTACTCCGAGCGAAACAACACCCATCACGTCAGGTCGTCGTGGCAGTGACTACTTCGGTACATCATCTCACGGAAGCCCGCGCCGCACATCGCCAGATGACTCTCGCTCCGTAAAGTCTGCACCAACGACCTCACGACGCGATGAGGCTCGCAGAGGGAGCGATTATTTCGACGAGCCTTCGTATGCATACGAGACGCAATCAGTGGCAGCTTCGGAACCAGTCGATGTGTACGGCAGCTCAAAGAAGTCCAAGCGTCGATCCCGGCATGAGGACGAGGAGCCGAGACGGTCCCGAAGAGATGATGATGACGATACCAGATCTGTCATGTCCACYCGATCGAGGCGCGATRAGGAGGAATCACCTTCGGTGAAGAAAGACAAGAAGAGTGGAATCCTCGGTTCCCTGTTTGGACGCAAGACTGAGAGCAGTCGAGATCCTCCTCGCCCCAGCAAGGATGACGAAGATGAGGATGCTCGACGTCGGCGGAAGAAGAAGAATAGAGAGTCGTACACCGGTGATGAAGATGACGACACCCGTAGTGTCAAGTCTGAGTCCCGACACAGAAGCCATCGCTCCAGATCCGATTATGGAGGCGACGACGATGATGATGACACCCGCAGCGTGAAGTCTAGCCACAAATCTCGCCGCTCAGGGACTGGTATAGAAGACAGCAGGGAACATCGCCGGCGCAGTACACACGACAGCGATCTCGACCGAGACGTGAGTGACAGCGGAAAGAAGCACCATCACCGCAGGAAGTCTGGTGAAACAAGCCGGAGCAGTTCTCGCCATGAAAACAGGAGCGAGAGTGGGCATCGTCCCCATCACCACCGAAGAAAGACTGACGAAGACACCAAAGACCAGTCTTTTTTAGGGATGCGGGTAGAGGATATGCCGCCTCTACCCGTTAATGTTCCAGCCACGTCTAGTCCAGTCGCTATTGCAAAGAGCGAGCAGGGAATCGGCAACCTTGCTCAGACTGGACGAGATGCTGGGACGGTGAAAACTGTCGGTATCCAAGGCGAACAGAAGATTCTGTCGCTGGAGACGCCCTTTTCTTCTTCTACAGAGACCCTTGTCCCGAGGCCTGGGTCGTCGCATAGAGMAGCTTCTTCCACTGCCGTGCCACTGAGGTTTCCTGGGCATGCCCCACCTACCCCTACCGTTGGTCAGATGAAGGAACGATCAGTAAGCTTCAGCTCGCCAGCTGCTCCTTCGACTGGTTCGGCACCCAGCTCGCCAGTGTCATTGCGAAAGTCTCGACACAATCGTCCGGGATCCACGGAGATCAAACCACTTTATCTGGTGGAGCGGAATCGCAAGACTCCAGAAATTGAAGATGCGCTTCCAAGTCTTCCATCGAGCGGACCGTCCAGTCGTGCGTCCAGTGTTCAATTGAGCGATGCCTACGAATCCGCGGTGGAAGAACTTGAATCTTCGGATGTGGAGGGAAAACAGAAGCTGCAACTTGACATCCAAGGTGCACAGCAGTGGATAGAGGAGCATGGCGATGTCTTGGGCTCCAAAGAGACAACGCCCAAAGCCAGTGAGTCGCAGCAGCAACCTTTCTTCCCTGCTGGAGCGGAGCGACAAATCAAACAGGAGCCGCAATTCTATACTTGGGAGGACTTTGCGAGGGAGGAACGCACACGCGAAGTTGATGATGATCTTCCGCCACTTCCTCGCAGTCGATCTGAATCACCACTCAAGTCTGATCAGCATGATGTTCGCGATGGTATCAAAGTCGCCGCAGCCGCTGCTGTACTTGGAACAGCTGCTGTGTATGCTGTGAACCAGMTCAGGAGACAGTCACCCGATCGTGTCGTTGATGGTGGGCGGAAGGATGAACGAGAAGTGATCGCCCAGGACCCATCCGCTGCCATCCCAGCTGCTGACAGCAAACTTGAGGCGCCATTGATCCGGRAAAGCTCCATGAAGAAGAAGGGCAAGAAGAGCAAGAAACTTCAATGGCAGGATGAGGAAGAAGCTGGACCTACCAGCCAGACACCAGGTCCAGACAACGCCGCCTCGATCGATCCTGTTGCTATTTCTCAGCAGCCGGACCTGGCGACAGTGTTTGCATCTGCCGCTGCTCATACCATGCCAGTTTACAACGTTGGCATAACTTCGCAAGAGCAGACAGAAGTCTTGACGCATTCACCCTCGGAGGCCCTGAAAAGCGATGATCCGAAAGATAGCCAAACTAGCGGTGAAGGTGTTCGGAGCCTGKACCGGTCTGCACCATCCGATCCGGCTGAAATCGCCACGAGTACCCTCGAGCACGAAGATGACCGTCCGTCAACCTCATACAAGATTCCCACAGCCAAGGCCGATCCAGCGCCGCTTGTTGTTGAAGAGCGAGTTGTCACGGCAGGAACAGATGACTCTCCCTCTGTCAGTTCTGAAATCAAAGACGCTCCGCAGTTGACACGCAAGCAATCGAAGAAGTCGAAAAAGAAGTCGCAGTCGGTATCTTTGTTCGAGCATGAGCCAGTACCGGTGCCATCGACTTCTGGTGATGCTACGTCTGTTGAGAAGTCCGCAGATGCCGACCATGCACAGGATCAACCCACGGATGAGGCACCGACACCACAGATCAATTTTGGCGTGTCTGATTTCAGCAGTATCGTCCAGGGGTCAGCAGCTGGGTGGCACGACTCGCAAGCCGACGCCTTTCGATCCGTAATGGACGCTCAGGCCAAGAAGCCTCAGGCTACGGCCCGGTCTGATCCATTCTCTCGCGATTCGACTGCCGATGAAGTGCGTACAGTGGTCGATGGTGATGCGCCGGTTGGTCCCAGTACGAACCAAGTCGACGAGAACGATGAGTTCGCTTCTGTTTCAAACAAGAAGCCGGGCAAGAAAGACAAGAAGGGCAAGAAACAGAAGGAGCTCTCGTCCTCGGAGCCAATCAAGACTGAGGTCATTGAGTTTGCGGATCGCCCTGAATCCAAGCCGGAGACTGCGGAGGAGCCGGTTCCTGTCGTTGGAGAAGCTACTGTTGAAGAAGCTTCTCTGCCAACGTCCAAGAAGTCCAAGAAAGATAAGAAGAAGAAGAATCTGTTGGCCTGGGACGAGCACGAAAATGCAGCGGAGTCGAATGACCAAGATCTCTCGCGTGAGGTTGAGCCTGAGACGGTGCTAGTGTTGACTCCAGAGGATGCTGAACCTTCGATCTCGTCTTCCAAGAAGTCCAAGAAGGACAAGAAGAGGCAATCATCCGTATGGGAAGAATCCGATGCAAAGGAGGAACCCACTCTTCTGCCCGAGCAGACGGAGGTTGCAACTCAAGAGTCATTAGAGCCCATGCTCGAAGTGGTAGGAGACGACGCACCATCAGTAGTTCAAGAGCCCGAATCCGCTTTTTCTTCCAAGAAGTCAAAGAAAGACAAGAAGAAGAAGAAATCCGCTGCCTGGGACGAGCTCGAAACCCCGGAGGAACCCGTCGCACTGCCGGAACCTCGCAGTGAGGTTGTCGAAGGCGAAACAGACCGGGCAGTCGCTCAAGATCCTGGCCACAGCTCACAGCCCATATCCGAGCCGACAGATGTGCCATTCCAGGCTGCATCGAAGAAAGACAAGAAGGGTAAGATAAACAGACAATCTTCGGCTTGGTCCGATACCGTGCCAGAGGCTGCTCCACTGGAAGGGGACAGCGGTGCCGCTTTCGTGGATGCTGAAGAGCACCATGGGCCATCAGAGCTGAAACCTGAGGAAGAGCAGGCAACCCCAAAGACAGACCTAGCGAAAGGAGTTATCGTAGCGGCTGGTGCTGCTGCTGCGGCTGCCGCAGTTGTAGAGCTGGCAAAATCCGACGAGTCCACTCCCGAGCCGGTATCGAACGACTTTGCTCCAGTGTCTTCCAAGAAGAGCAAGAAGAGCAAAAAGGGCAAAAAGAGTCTTGACTGGACGGAACCTGAGGCTGAGGCACCGTCCGCACCAGAACAACAGGACGAGTTCGTAGACGCCAAGGAGCCGGCCTCTCTCCCTGTTGAAGAGCAACCTGCGAGCACTCCCCATATCGAGGATAGTAAGTCGGTCGCGGAGGAATCTGCCCCTCTCCCTATTCAACAGCATCCTTCAGATGATCCCCAACCGGAAGACAACAAGCTTGCAGCATCGGTCGTTGAGTCGAAGGAGAACATCGTGTCAGCTCCGCGCGAAACTGTCGAAGAAGTCACAGTGACTGACGAGCCCACTTCCTCTATCTCCACGAAACAGAGCAAGAAGGACAAGAAGAAGAACCGAAAGTCACAGGCATGGGAACCTGAGCCGGCACCAGAGCCAGAAAAAGCAACGTCCGCACCTGTCGACGAGCCTTCAGCAGATCATACGGGAGAAGCGTTTGTTGTCCGCGAGACCCTGGAGCCTGCGCAGGAGGGAAATGTTCCTGAGGAACCAAGCCTTGAACCAGAGTCTGCTCCACCGCYGGCCCGCAAGCAAAGTAAAAAGGACAAGAAAAAGGCGCGGCAGAGCTTATCATGGGAAGGCGATGCCAAAGCCGAGGAGGCTGTCAACACGGAAGATGCGAACGATGCGCCGCCGCTCGATGTCGGTGATGGTGTTGAGAACGCTCCACCACCGCCGAACGCCGAGGAACCTCTTGTCGAAGCTGCGACTCCTGAAAATGCAGACGTTGTTGCGACCAATGCGCCTGATATTCCGGTCGCAGAAGCTCAATCGGAAGCCGCTCTTGATCTGCAGCCAGCCAACGAAGACGAAATCAGAGCAGAAGAACCAAGTCTCCCGCAGGACAACTTTGACGACAACACTGTGCCTGAGACTGACGACTTCTTCGGGCCATCAGATCCCGTTATGGAAGAGCCATCGCGGATGACTGAAGATCTTGACGCATTTGGCGAGCTCGACTCCCGCGCCTTGGAGAGAGAAGAGCGGCGAGCAGCCCGCGAGGCTGCTGAATCTGCAAGAATTGCGGAGTCGTTGCGCGAGCGACCAAAGGATGAAGCTTACGCCTCGATGCTGACTGGTAGAAAGTCTTCCATCAAGAAGGGCAGCAAGAAAGGCCGCAAATCAATTTCTTCGGCTACACCACTTGTGCCAGCCGCAGATGAACAGACTTTGCCTGTAGAATCACCCGCGGTGGAGGATTTTCCAAACAGCGAGGAGATAACCAAACCAGCCGAGCCTTTGCCTTCGCTGGAGTCGGACTCTGTTGACAACCCAATAGCGACTGAGGAGCCAAAGGACGAAGATTTGTGGGCGTCGAGCAGCAAGAAGAAGGGCAAGAAGGGCAAGAAGGACCGGAAGTCTATCTCTGAGAACCCTCCCATTGTGGAGGAGCCGGCCACGCCAGCGGCGGAAGAGCCAGGGGCCGTTGAGCAGCCCTCGGCACAAGAGATCGATCCCATCGCCACCCAGGTCCTCGATGATACTGCTCCTCAGGCAGTAGAAGCTCCCCCGGAGGACGATGCGTGGGCCGCAAGCAGCAAGAAGAGCAAGAATAATAAGAAAGGCAAGAAGTCCATCTCTGAAGGGTCGACTGCGCTTGAAGAGTCAATGCCAGCGCCTGAAGCGTCCATAACCGATGAGAAGTCCGTGGCAGACGAGGTCGGTGCCGCTACCAGTCAAGATATCGGCAATGTCAGTCCTCAGCCAGTAGAAGCTCCGCAAGAGGAAGTCGATTTGGCATTGAGTGGCAAGAAAGGAAAGAACTCAATTTCTGAAGAAGTGCTTACCACGGTGGAGGAGTCTATTCCTGCGGCGCAAGAGGCTACGCCAGCGCCGGAAGAGTCACCGGTCAGTGAACAGCCTGTGGCAGATGAGCCCAAAGCCGCCACCGGGCAAGATTTTGGCGATGACGCTCCTCAGCCGGAGGAAGATGAGTGGGCGACAAGCAGCAAAAAAGCCAAGAAGAACAAGAAAGGCAAGAAATCCACGTCTGGAGAACTACCCACCACTGTGGAGGAGTCCAGTCCAGTAGCTGAGGAGACGAAGCCTGATGATCAAGCTCTGGCGCAAGAAATTGATGCCGTCGCCGAAACCAGTGCTCAGGCCGCGGAGACCCCGCAAAACGAAGACGAGTGGGCATCGAGCACCAAGAAGAGCAAGAAAAATAAAAAGGGCAAGAAATCCGTTTCGGATGCACCAGTTCTTCTGGACACGAGTGCGGGTGACGAGCAGTCTGCTGCCAGAGAAAGCGAACTTCCCACAGCTCTGGAAGTTGACCCCAGCGCCCAGCCCGAGAGCTCCATCTCTCGTGACATTGATCTCAGCTCAGCGGAAACCCAGCCAGCTCCACCCGTAGCAGAGCCGCAAGATTACGAATGGGCCCCCACTTCAAAGAAAAAGGGCAAGAAGAACAAGAAGAACCAGTCCTTCACCGAAGTGGCGCTTGCGCAGATCGATGCCGAGCCAAGTGATGATGCTCAGGTTTCGCTCGCTCCTGGCGAAGAGCTGACTACCGAGCCCGTAATTGCTGTTGAGGAGTCCGGTGTCCCACCCGCCGAGCTTGTTGTCGATGTCGAGCCTGCTAATACACAAGCTGCCGAGCCTGTTCTTGATGTCGAGCCTGTCAATACACAAGCTGCCGAGCCTGTTCTTGATGCTCATCAGTCTGATGTACCACCTTCTGACCCCATTCTTGATGTTGGGCAGTCTGAGGTACCAGCTGCCGAGCCTATTCATGATCTCGAGCACGCTGTCGAACAGTCCGATGCCCCAGCCGTCGAACCGCAGGACGAATTCGAGTGGGCTTCTAGTTCGAAGAAGAAGAAAGGCAAGAAGGGCAAGAAAAACTCGGTTATCGACGCAGCTCCTGTGCCGGAAGAACCTCAAACAACAAGCGAGTCCACCACTCCACCAGTCCGCAACGAAGATGTCATCGCCGAGYCTAGCCCCGCTGTCGAAGAGTCTGTTCCGCCAGCGGCTGATACACAGGAAGAATCCGCGTGGAACTCCGGTTCCAAGAAGAAAGGCAAGAAGAGCAAGAGAAATCAATCCGTTGCCGAGGATTTACCCGTGCCAGTAGAGGGCATATCTGATGAACTCAATGTCGATGCGTCCAAGGATGCCACTGTAGAGTCTGCCCCAGTCTTTGAAGAGGCGTMTACGATCGAAACGCCCTTTGAAGCACAGGTTGATCCAGTCGAGGACCCCGTGGATGMTTCATGGGCGTCCAGCTCGAAGAAGAAGAACAAGAAGAGCAAAAAGGACCGGAGCTCGACATTGGTTGATCCCCCTGCCGAAGTGAATGAAGCCGAGAAAAGTGCGTCATTGGATGCGATCACTCCAGCACAAGATGAAGTCTCTGCTCCGGCTTCCACGGAATTCGAATCTGTTCCGAATGCCACTGCTGCGGATCCGGTGGAGGAAGACATCGAGTGGGCCATGCCGTCGAGCAAGAAAAAGGGCAAAAAGGGCAAGAAATCCATTTCCGGAAGTGTCACACCCGCAATTGAATTTGCACCAGGCGAGGTGCAGGTGCAGGCTGATGCAATGTCAACATCTGATCAGCCCGCGGAGGAGGCCTCTCGCACCGCCATCGACCAAATGCCGGCCGCGCGAGAGGAAGATGTTTCCGGAGATGTCAACAAGGATGCGGCAGCGCAACAGATGCCGGTAGAGGACTTGGTGTTGCCAGAAAATACCGAGCAAGAACCTTCGCCGTCAGATGAGCTAGCTGGAACCGCGCCTCCAATGAGTAAGCCCGAAGATGAAGCAGAGACAGCAGCCAACAACAATGCTACTTCTTCGTCTACTGTAGAGACCGAGCAAAAGACGGACGAAGGTGGTTCCGATAACATTGTCGAATCCTCTGTGCTACCTTCAGAATCTCCTCAGCCTGCCGAGACTGACAATCTCGACGACTGGGCTTCTCCTGCCAAAGGCAAAAAGGGCAAAAAGGGCAAGAAAGGAAAGCAAGCTGTGCTCGAGGACAGCGAAATCACAAAGCCTGCAGAAACCCAAGATACCGAAACCAACCAAGATGGGACTTTCGAGGGCCCTCCTGAATCTATGGCAATAGAGCCGCGGGAACCTCCTGCTGCAGTGGAAGACGACTCATGGGCTCCGCCAGCCAAGGGCAAGAAGGCGAAGAAGGGAAAGAAGAACAAGCAATCCTGGGATACCGAAGAGCCCGCGCAGGAGATAGTTCAAGCCGAACTTGCTCAAGCCACCGAGGAGTCTCTTGCAGATAAAGCATTGTCTGAGCCGAGTGCCTTGGTCGATGCAGGTGAAGAAGCCCAGGGCGGTTCTCAGCGCGATACTCTCGAACAGGCTCAGTTGAACGTCGAGGCAGCTACTGTTGCTGAGCCCGAGGCTGATATGCCGACCACGCAATCTCCGCAAGATATTCATGTGGCCGAAGCAACTCCTGAAACAGAAATCGTCGACATCGAGCAGCCTACAGAAGCCGATTCTTTCGCTGCGAAAGCCTCAAAGAAAGACAAGAAGAAGGGTAAGAAGAATCGATCGTCTACCCAGGACCCTTGGGCTGAGACTACGGGGACTGCAACTCCAGAAAATGCCGAGAACGAACAAGCATCATCTGAACCGAAAGAGAGCAGTCAAGACCAGTCACTGGATCTTGATTTGGCTGCTGGTGCGCTCGCTACTTTGGCTGCCGGTGCGATCGCCGCTGATGCTTCCACACCTGCAGAGCCCGAGGAGGAGTCGGGAAGTTTCTCGACCAAGCAATCGAAGAAAGACAAGAAAAAGGCCAAGAGGGATGGTGCGTCCACTCCGTCAGCAACAGCAGACGAGGCTGGTGAGAATGTCGATACGGTTCAAGTCTCGGTTGAGCCCCCATCTGACAACACTGGCGTGGCACTCGAGCCAGAGATTGAGACCAAAGCTGAGCCCGAGGAAGAATGGGGAAGCTTCTCCACTAAGAAATCGAAGAAGGACAAGAAGAAGGCCAAGAGCAAAGGGTCTTCAACTCCGACCGCCACTCAAGAGGATGAGGTTCGTGAAAATGTTGACACATCTTCAGCCTCTTTCGAGCCCTCTGAAAGCACTGGAAGGGCAATCGCGCCCGAGACTGAGACTTTGATCGAGCCAGCGCAAGGCGATCCACCCGCAATCTCAGAGCCAGTTGAAGAGAATGAATTCGCGAGCTTCTCGACCAAAAAGTCAAAAAAGGACAAGAAGAAAGCCAAGCAGAGCGAAGACCTCACCACAACTTTGCCGAAAGAAGACGAAGCTGTCGAGCCCGTTGATACGGCTCTAGCTTCAGTCGAGCCATCTGGAGACACTGTAGCCGCAGTCGAACCAGAATCTCAGCCTGTGGTCGAGCCAGCGCAAGAATCTACACCTGTGAGCACGGGGCCGGTTGAGGAGGATGAGTTCGCAAGCTTCTCCACGAAAAAGTCCAAGAAAGACAAGAAGAAGAAGGGTAAACAGAGCGAGGACTTCACTACGACTTTGCCGAAAGATGAAGAAGCTGTCGAACATCTTGACAGCACCTCAGCTTCTGTTGAGCCAATATCCGAGCCTTTGGTGGAGCCAGCGCAGGAAGTCGCATCTGCGAGCCTGGAGCCAGTTGGAGACGAAGAATTCGCGGCCTTTTCCACCAAGAAATCAAAAAAGGATAAGAAGAAAGCAAAGCAAAGCGAGTCCCCCGTGGCGGCGGTATCGCGAGATGAAGAAGAATCTGTGGAGCCCACTGCCATCGTCTCGGAGACTGCACCGGACGACTTGGGTGCAATTCCTGAATCAGAGAAGCAGGCAGATGAAGTACTCGAGCCAGACGAACGGGTAAAGGTAGAGCCCGTCGAGGAAGAGTGGGGAAGTTTCTCGACCAAGAAGTCCAAGAAGGATAAAAAGAAGGACAAAAAGGGCGGCTCGTMCACGCCGACGGTACTCAAAGATGATGAGGCTGTCGGGACCATCGATTCTGTTCACGCATCAGTGCCGGATGATCTTAGGGATGCACCTGAATCAGGAGTACCTGCAGAGAACGTTCCTGCAGAGAATGCTGCCGTGGAGAATCTGCCTGCAAACGCGGAACCCTTGGAAGACGAGTGGGCAGGCACCTCGGCCAAAAAGTCCAAGAAAAACAAGAAGAATGACAAGAAGAGTGGCTCTTCAACGCCCGCGATCGTGCCAGATGAAGAGGTCGCTCCGATAGCTGACATTCCCATTGAGCCATTTGAAGTCGTCACAGAAGCAGCGGCTGAAGAAATGCCACTTGTGGATGTCGAATCGACCCCAGTTCCCAAGACACAAGAACAAGAACAACAAGAAGCTGTGGAAGACGAGTGGGCAGGCCTTCCTACAAAAAAGTCGAAGAAGGACAAGAAGAAGGACAAGAAGAGCGGCTCTTCAACGCCAGCGGCTATTCAAGATGAGGAAGTCATTCAGACAGCTGATCTTCCAACCGAGCCTACCGAGATCGTCGCAGAGAAGAATTTGCAAGAGATACCATCTGAGAATTTCGAACCGACAACAAAAGAACAAGAGCCGGCAGAAGAGGCGTGGGCAGAACTTCCTACCAAGAAGTCGAAGAAAGACAAGAAGAAGGACAAGAAAGGCGGATCTTCCACGCCGGCGGCTGTTCAAGACGGAGATGTCATACCCGACACCCTCTCCAAGCCCGTCGCGGGTGTGGAAGATGTCACGACCCAACAGACATCATCTGAAATTCCCGATTCAGCGCCCATTCCTCCAACGGAAGACCAACAAGGAGACACCTGGGAGGGCTTCTCCTCTGCCAAGAAGTCCAAAAAGGACAAGAAGAAGGCAAAGAAAAGCGGAATGTCAACACCGGCGCCAGAGCCTGAGGTCGAGCCATCATCCGCTACTGGGACACAAACTGAAGCCGTAGTAGCTGAAGGGTCTTCGAATGACCTGGAGACTCCKCCATCAGCTGAGGATGMAGCTACCATCAGTGAAGCACCTGCTGCTCACGATCACGGCGATACGAGAACTGAGGAAGTCATTGTGCCTGCCAATGTAGAGCTGCCTCCAGAGCAATCGCGCAGTTTGGAAGAAACRAACGCATTGCCAACAAAATCAAACCCCACGCAGGACATTGACTTCGCCGCTACATTGGCCGCAGGACTCGCCAATACTGGATTCAACCCCGACTTGGTTATCAGCGACCCGATCTTCCACCGCAGAGCCTCCCCACCTGGAGCAAGTCCCGAAGCTGATCCCGAAGAAACATTCTCTACCACAACCAGCAAACGAAAGAAGTCGAAGAAAAACAAATCGACGGACGGTGACGATGGAGGTACACCAGCCGATGCTCCAACACCTTCTGTCGCGGTCACGGGAAACAGCGAAGCACCTCGGGATGACTTCAATGACACCATCAGCCAAAGCCTTCAAGGAACAGGGTTTGACCCGGCTTTGCTGGAAAAGGCTCTCGCTTCAAGCAATGACAACCCAGGCGACATCGCCGTAGATGATGAGCCCGACCTCTCTTTTGTGACTACCAAGCGGAAGAAGGACAAGAAAGGCAAGAAATCTTCGATTGCCCCAGAGGATCCTACGCTAGAGAGCGCTCCAAGGGACGCACCTGACTTGGACTCCCTTCCCGATGCAGGAATTCAAAAGGCAGGTGATTCACAAGACATCATCAGCGAATCGACAGGTGATGCAGCCGGAGCACTCGCGACAGAGGACAACAATCGTGCTCTGGAAGATCCCGCTAGTGCCCTGGTGATTGGAGGAGATGGTGAGATGGATGTGGATGAGATGGACAATGCATACAAAGCCTACAAGAAGAACAAGCGCAAGCAGAGAAAGCTGAAAGCTACAAACAAGACTGACGGGTCTTCTGACAACCCCGAGAGTGCTTTGGACACTGAAAAGTCCGCGGCTGCATCGGACAACGAGGCGAAATCACGAAACATGGCTGCAGAGGGTGGATCTGCGTCTGGGCTTGGCATCGTCGCTGCTGGCGTTGCCGCTCTAGCAGCGAGCGCTCTTGTCTCGGGTGAAGGCCAGCAAAGGTCAATCTCTTCACAGCCACCTGCACCTGCAGAACCGGGATGGTCGTTTTCCGGACTGGACAAGAAGGAAGGCGAGCCCATCCGTGACAGTGGGTATACCGAAGGCAAGCGTTCCGCGCAGCAGTCGGAGCGATCAAGCCGCGAGGTTCCTGCGGTCGTGCAAGAGAGCTCATCTCGAGAAAGCCTGCGCAACCGGAGATCGCTCGAGCCAATCCGCATTTCCACGGGATCCACGCCGGATGAAGAGTGGGGTGTCAATACGCCCGACAAGCGGGCAGAGACGAGCAATGACAAGCACTCGCAGGCCCATACCAGAGGCCTCAGCTCTGATGCTCCCGCTGACACTCCACTGCTTCCAACCAGTAAGAACCGAACGTCGTACTTGTTCCAGTCTCCGCCTGACAATCTTGCAGCATCACCGGGATTGTCATCTCAACATCATCCCCACGATCCACAGACACCCAATCAAAAGTCCGAAAGCTCCGACTTCTTCAAGACAAGATCCATGTTTGGCGAGCCTGTCAAGCGTGCCAACTCCCAAAATCGGCCCATCTCGGGAATGGATGCTAGTAGTGATCGCCCATCTTTTTCGCCAGCCGGTGCTGGGGGTCCCCTCAGTCCGAGGACACCATTGCGCCCCATCGCGGAGGAGAGCCAGGCGATCAAGAGAAGTAAGGCGGACACAGATATTGGTGGATCTGGACAGCTCAAGGTCACGAAGCGGAGCGAAACACCTCAAGCCATTCAAAGCATTCGCGACCGACATCGCACCCTTTCGCCAGAGATCGGAGTGCCCGAAGGTTTGTCCTTGAGGGGTTTGAGACGAACCAGCAATCCGCTCTCGACCGACGACATCATCAAGAGATTGTCCTGGCCGGCGGTGGACGAGGAGAATGACACGGTCAACATTGATCGATCCGGCCCCCGCAAGGCCATCATGCCCGACATGCGATCTCCCAGCGGCATGAGCAACCGATCTGGCACGAGTGGGACGTATGGACATGGCCGATCGGCTCCAGAAGTGCGCTCCTTCAGCCGCAACAGCATGCAGAGCAATCACAGCAACCAGAGCTCCACGCCTTCCCTGCGACGCATCAACTTGTCAGGTGACTTGCGGGCCGCCAGCCGGCGGGGCGAAACGGGGTCTTCCGTTAGCGGCACTGCACCTACAACAATCCCCTTCGAGGCGCCGCCGACACCACCGCTCAACGATGACGAGCTGAATGGCATGCCGGGTAGCGCCTCGCGCGGTGGAGATATGAGTGATGTTTTTGTATGTCTCCAACACCTCCATTGTGATGATGGTGATGGTATTGATGATGCTAACAATGCGCAGCAGGGCTATGGCGACGCGGCCGAGTCGCACGTCTCGCCGACGCGACCGCCAAGCGTGCGAAAGCGGCAGAGCATGCACATTAATGAGCTCGAGTCGCGACTTGATATGCTCGTGGCGGAGAATCGTGCGTTGCAAGAAGCACGACAATCGCAAGATTCTTCGCGATATGTCGTCAACGACCAGAATCTGCTGGAAACACTGCAACAGCGCGAATTGGATCTCCAAGCCAAAGATGCTGAAATCAACCAAATCAAGGCCATGCTGCAGCCGATGCAAGACGAAATCGCCCGTCTCTCCGAGATGAACAGCGGTCTGACGGAAGCCAACAAAAACCTCGTTGATGACACCAATGGTCGATATGCCACGCTTCAAGCCGAACATGCTCAAGCACATGAGCAATGGCAAGCGACCACGCGAAACCTCGAGAACATGCAACAGGAGCATGGTAGAATCACCTCCGGCATGAAAGACATCCTCGAGGCCGAGATCGCCACTGCTCTTGCTGACAAGAATGCTGAAATTCTGCGGTTACGAGAACAACTTGACATCGCCTCGGAACAGATTCGGGCATTGCAAGTGCAAATCCAGTCCTCCAATTCAAGCGACTTCCTCATCCAGCGGGATGAGGACTACTTTGATGGTTCGTGTCAGAAACTGTGTCAACACGTCCAGCAATGGGTGCTTCGCTTTTCCAAGCTATCCGACAATCGTGTCTGCCGCTTGTCAACAGAACTCAACGATGACAAGTTGGAAGCACGTCTGGACAATGCAGTCTTGGATGGCTCCGACGTGGACAAGCTTCTCGGCGACCGAATCCGTCGCCGTGACGTCTTCATGTCTGTCGTCATGACCATGGTGTGGGAGTACATCTTCACACGCTACCTCTTCGGTATGGACCGCGAGCAACGCCAGAAACTCAAGGCTTTGGAGAAACTTCTCTCCGATGTTGGTCCACCCCGCGCAGTGGCTCACTGGCGCGCCACCACCCTCACACTTCTCTCCAAACGGCCAAACTTCTCCGCCCAGTGCGGTATGGACACCGAGGCGGTTGCGATTGAAATCTTTGGAGTGCTGTGCTTACTTCTTCCCCCTCCATCTGCTTCTGAGCAGCAGCTTCTCGCATCATTGCAAAAGGTCATACGCATCGCCGTGGACCTTTCCATTGAGATGCGCATCCAGCGGGCCGAGTACATCATGCTGCCACCGCTACAGCCAGAATATGACACCAACGGTGATTTAGTCCGTAAGGTGCACTTCAATGCCTCATTGATGAATGAACGTTCGGGCTTCTTCAGCTCGAACGAAGAGTTGGCGGCAGAACATGCCGTCGTTAAGATTGTCCTCTTCCCCTTGGTGGTGAAGAAGGGAGACGATATTGGAGAAGGCGAGGAGGAGATTGTCGTCTGTCCAGCCCAAGTGCTGGTCCGAAATGATGCGGGAAAGGGAAAGAAGGTCGTCCGCGTCATGTCCGGTGCCATGGAGATTGATGATCCGATTCGAAGTCGGAGTCGACTGAGCAGTAAACCTAGTGTGATGATGAGTGATGCGGGGGCTTTTTGAGGAGGTTCGATTGTAGTTGGAAGGATATAYATATTTGGGATGGTTTATATTATGACTGGCGCTTGGGGGGTGGATATTTTGATTGAAGTTTGAAGTTATCTCATTCCCTTCTTACTTCTTTTTTCTCTCGTTCGACAAGATCATCGTCAGCTCCTGCTTTTGACATGTATAAGATTCTTGGGGACGTAGACTACTACACTCCTAGCTTCCTCCGAAATGAAGAACAGCCTACAGAAATGACCTCGCCTTACATACTCCAATTCTAATATCGAAGATACAATCCCAGCTCCTATGGCGAGTATTAAGCTAAGCAAAAACAAAACGTTGCCCTTTACCGGGACGATAGAAAAAAAGTATCGACTGAGGATACTGACAGGTGAATTTCGAGACGAGGTAAGCCACTTGGGAACTATAGTGTTCGGAGTATATATACGACCGCTATCTAATTTCAACCTCAGGATAAATCGACTTGGAAAATCATCGGATCGATATTCGTCGGAAAGCTTGTGATTTGGAAATGAATCGTAGCATACTCATCCTCTAGAAAATGGACATACTGCTGTAATTGGCATTTACTGTAGTCTGATATGTGTTGGATGTTGGGCATACTAGCCGGGATGGATGTAGGAAGGTGGTTATTCGGGGGAAGTTGTGTCGAGTGGCTTTCAGTAGAGATATATGAGCAGGCAGGAACCCTATATTGGACACTTACATCTCTGCACGTGAAGCTGAACTTGCTGTTGTGATGATCTGTGGGTATGCATCTACTAGGCTGGGTGATTGGACAAAATGTCTCGAGAAGAAGCTTTGCCGTAAGGTGGCAGCATGGTCAGTCATTGTCCTAGTCTCGAGAGCGCTCTCCGTACTAAGAACAAGACCAAACGCAGCACCAAGGGGGGTTTCTATCCGTACGGAATGGCCTGTCGTCGTCGTATCTAACATCCCAGAGGCGATTGTTTGGCCAAATAGTGTAGTAAGATATAGTGGTCAATATTCAATATCTCCTGCAGCTCATCATCCCCAATAAACACGAAAATCCTCAAGGAGTAGACATCTCGTCGGGATGAGTTGTACCGGGWAGCTAGGGGCTCAAATCACTTCCTTTCCACCTCGCTCGACCTACTTCTACTCCGAGTAACGAAATGATTCGATGGTCGTATACAATCAGATTTACCCGCTTTGGCTGCCGGTGAATCTGGATGGTCCCACGCGACCAAGGGGATCATCATGTCTGACCAAGTTCYGACATTGTGTGATTAATACTTACTAGTACTTGGTTTGCAATGATGGGTATCGTGAGATAGGTGAGCTGCTGAAATACTCCCGAGAGACGGGGGAAGTATATAGGAATAATGGCTTCCTTCCCCTTGGCGATCGCGGCAAAGCGCAATCGCTCTCTCTGGTCGTGGGGAGGGAGTAGACAATGATCATTCCTTCGTCGTGAGAGATGCTAGTGACCTTCACCTTGCGTTTGATGATTCGATTCAGTGCACCTTTCCTTTGAAAAACAAGGCTTTACCTTACCAGTAGTAGGTACCTCCAAGTTACCCCCACTCCATCCTCCCCATAAATATGAATCAATTCTTCCCTGCCCCAATCCCCCTCTCTTCCTTCTTCGACAGTAACCATGTATTCGAAAACCGACCAAAACCATACGAAAGCTTCAAACACGACTTCCATGAGTCGCCTCGGCGCCTCCGATCAAAGGGGTAGAATTTCTTTGACACGGAAGCTCATGAACAAGATAAGATCCACGGAGTATGGTGGGCGTGACGGCAATCCACGAGTCGTTCCAAGGGCGCCAGTGTAGCTTTCGGGGGGGCGTTTTGATAAAATCCTGAAGGGAGGCGTTCCTTGTGCGCGGTCGATGAGTGAGGAATACCTGCACCTGTACGTTGGTGTCGGCTACGAACCTGTTCTTTCGAGTAGAAAAATCGTTGGGGTAGGGCCAAGTTTCCTCGTAGATGGTTGGTTTTGACTGTTTTGGCGATATTGTGGCGAGCTGATATCGGGCGTGTGGCTTTGATGATCAGGGATGTTTTTAACAGGGGACGAAGGTATAGAAGAGACCACATTTGTTTGGTTCTCTGTGAGAATGTCAACTCTTCTCTGCGACGTGAATGGGAAACATCCTCGTTCGCTTGAAACGTGTGGTATAGAAGAAACAGGAGACAACTTGAAACAACCCGCCCCCCCCCAACACTTGACACCCATCATGCATTGCCATACCATATCATCGCTCTCCAACCCAACTGATTATCATCATAGCTCTTCCAAGGCCGTCATATAAAAAAACTTCCCAAAAAATCCAATCTCTCACATCCCATACCATCCATCCCCATCTCATCCAACTTCGACATGGAAACCTCAAAACCCCACCATCACAATTCCCCACTAACATTCCCAATCATCATCATCATCATCACCGCACAATCGTCCTCGAGACTTTTCGATACAATTGCCATACCATATCATCGCTCTCCAACCCAACTGATTATCATCATAGCTCTTCCAAGGCCGTCATATAAAAAAACTTCCCAAAAAATCCAATCTCTCACATCCCATACCATCCATCCCCATCTCATCCAACTTCGACATGGAAACCTCAAAACCCCACCATCACAATTCCCCACTAACATTCCCAATCATCATCATCATCATCACCGCACAATCGTCCTCGAGACTTTTCGATACACCTCCCCCGACACCCTAGGATCATTAAACGATCCCCGACTGCTGCGATAGACCTCGCGCTCCGAAGCGGGGATGCGGCTTCGACTGGTCGATCGCTTGATAACTGTCACCGATTCGCGGGGGTGTTGGTGGTGGTGATGGGGCGAGTAGCCGCCGCGGAAGTTGGAAATGGGACGGGGAGCATCGTAGCGGTTTTCTTCTACGATGAGTTTTTTGCGGGGTGGGGTGACGAGGCACATTTTTTTAAAAAAAAGGTGGATGGTCGTGTGCGGGTTGCTCCTGTCTGGATTTGGGGGATAGTCTTCTTTGGGGCGTGAGTGTTTGGCGTTTGGTTGCTTGGATGAAATATAAGAGAGAGAAGGGAAGGAAGAGGAAGAGAAAAGGAAACACTTGACTACATGTAAGGTAAGGTAAGGTACGTCGCCCTCTGCTCGTCAAAGGGAAAAAAAGTGTGTCATCGCGAGGCCGCCCCGCCGGGGTCATGCTCGTTGCGAAGGGAAGAAACACATTGGCAGATTGATGATGACACCCTTTCAATTCTCGCGCTGGGCTCCTCGTGAGATTTGAGAGCCCAGCCACACTCTGGTTTCTATTTCGGGGGGGGGCGGTTTCAGTGACGACATGGGTTGGTTGATATTTGCATTGTTTGAATGAACGAGATGTTGAGTTGGGTGGGATGTTACTAGATATTGATCGAGGTGTAAAGGAAGACGTCCGAGACGATCTTGCGTTTGTGTGGTCACCGCCTTTGCTGGATGCATGCGCTTTTCATCCTTKCGTGTTTGATTGGAGGATGCATTTTAGGGTTAGGGTTGGGGTAAATCTTGCTTCCCTTGGTTCAAAAAGACCTGCGCCTCGGTCATAGATAGTTGTACAGTTGCCTGATTCCAAGTCCAGACAACTTGGATGAGTAGTACCTGAACCAAAAGTGATTGATTTGGGCAGCAAAGCCCAATGGCAGCCCATTTCACAGCGGTCACCCTTGCTCTTGTCATTGTATTCCAAGCGCATGTTGTCGAATTTGGGGTCAATAATATTGCAACAGCGATGATGGGGAAACGAACTTTCAACAGGATGGGGGGGCAGGAAGATCTCGAGATTTGGCATTACAACGTGAACATCAACTTCAGTGGATGAATGAAATGAATGACAGAATGAACGGATGACGTCCATCTCCTTGTCTCGGTAACTCTTCTTCTGCAAGTAAGTATCCAAGAAACGCCCCCTACATATCATCCTGCGGATAAATACCACACCCTACATGCTGAGCTGAGCCGACTTGTTTGGTGTCGTGTCATCTGGGACTTACCAACTCATCGCCTTTTGACACCATGGATGGGTATTTGAAGTCTAGACTTGGGATTCATGGTTTGCCATCAAATGTGATTGGATGGTCAGTGGAATGCCACGCTCCTCGCTTTTTCCTACCGTGCATCACGAAAAGCAGCAGGTAACTAGTTCACTGTGATGGCTCCATTGCAATGCATTTCATTCATCCCTGGGAACATTGCGCCGACGGATATGTTGTCGGGTGATGCTAGTATGACACGTCTGGTATAACTACAATGGCGCATCTTCCGCGCCAGCTCATGGCCTCGCCATTCATCACGCCACCATTCATGCTCTCTCTCTCTCGACACTCCTCCTACTCCAAGTCCGCGGTGACGTTGGAGAATTCGCCCTTTTCCAGCTTGGTCTTCCAAAAGATCTGTCCTTGCATGTTAGCAGACATTCCTTCGACCCCTCCCACATGTAATAATGTTGGCATGCACTCACCGGGTTGGTATCGCTGAATCCATGCTTGACCCATCCATCCTCCTTGACGTGGTACAGGTTGATGAAACCACCGGAAAAGGCATCTCGGTGGGTGGCGGCGAGGATACTTCTCCGTCCCAATTCCAACGCCGCATCATCCTCCAAATCATAGCTGTACTCGGCATCCAACACACCATACGCAAACGTCTGACCGGAACCCACACAGAACAGGTTGCCGGCCAAGCGGGTACCATCCGAATCGATGTAGTAGAGGGCGGGACCCTCGGAAGGGGTGACACCAGCGCACATGGTTCCCATGCTCAGACCCATTCCCTTGTAGCTGTAGACGAGGTTGGCGAGGATCTTGGAGGCGGCGGCGACGGAGATGCGGCGCTTGTGACGGAGTTCGTGGAGACGACATTGCATGCCGAGGTATGCGAGCCAGTATTGACAGTCCTGGGGATTGATGATTAGTATGGATATGGCTATCCCCACATGATCCATCAACAGATATCTTACCGCAGCGCCTCCCGCCATGGTTCCCAACAAGCAGCTGTTGATCTCAATGACCTTCTTGACCGTCTGACTGGCGATCCAGTTACCGGCCGTGGCTCGCGAATCCGTGGCGACGATGATGCCGCCCTTGAAGCGAAAGGCGAGCGTCGTGGTTCCGTGGGCGATTTTGATGGGGCAATTGGGGTTGCTGTGGTCGTCCGTCATGGCGCGCAGCCAGGATTGCGATGATGCAATGGGCGGAAGGGCGAATTTGAGGTTGAGCGGCGGTGCGAGGTCCAGGGCGAGTTGCTGTGAATCTTCATCGTTGAAGCCCTCCTCATACGCCGGGCGGCTGTATGCTGCCACGAGCGAGTCCATGTCCGCGGAGGTGTGTGTATTAATCTGGATGGGGGTGGTGCTGGCGGAGCGGAGAGGTGTTGCCAGTAAGTCGAGGTCGGCGATGGTGGATGGAGTGGTCGGAGGAGATGGAGTAGTGGGAGGGTCGAGTGTTTGGATGTCGTGTCGGTGATTGATGATGGAGCTCCAGGCACGAGAGCTGTCGCGTTGCTGGCACGGACTCTTGCATAAAAAAGCATAAAATGACAATGCATACATACCTCAAAACACCTATTTTGATGTTGAGGAACATCAACCTCAGCATCAATATTCATCAATCATCTGATGTACCAGCTCATGAGCGGGAATTCCTATTCGCGTCTCCCAACATGGCCGACGATTGGCGTGGGTCCATCACCTTCTCCGACCGTCTCGACATGACTTCCCAAATGTATACAAAAAGGACGACTTCTTCTCCCTCCTTCGACGTGTTGACCGAATGAATGGCAGTGGTGCTGCCTATGCGGCCGCAAATCCCCATGCTTTCCCCACAGAAGCCTCCAAATATGCTCGAGTGGCCGAATCGGACATCCGCAAGCACGCTTCGACTTTGGTGGGCATCATCTCCTGCAATCCTCCCTCTCCATCCTCAATCCCCCTGACGCTGTCCAGAAAGAGTACAACGAGCAGTGCGACGCCATAATCCAGCAACTCCTCGCCTCGGCAACACCCGCACCTCCTATCCCAGACTTGCACCAAGACGAACACATCACATCCAACCTTCCCATCACCGGCGGAGCTCGCATTGGCCGCTACACGCATGCAGAACACATCAACGATGGCATCACCTCGGAAATCTTCCGCGCCATCGACCCCAACTCCCCATCTCCATCCTCCAGCCTTGTGGCGCTGAAAATCACCAATCCCTCCATGACCACTCCTCCCCACGATCCCATCCGAGAAGCCCGCCTGCTATCCCAGGCAAAAGGTCCACAGATCATCCCTCTGCTAGAAACATTCCGTCAGCCGGACGGGCACTTTGTTCTTGCATTTCCCTACCTTCCTCATGACCTCAACTCTCTCCTGCACTCCAAATCACTCACCCCTCCCGCATGGAAGACCGTCCTACGAGACCTCTTTGCGGGATTGGCACACATCCACTCCTTGGGAATGATCCATCGCGACATCAAGCCCTCCAACATCCTCCTTTCTTCCACCACGGGTCCCGCAATGCTAGCTGATTTTGGAATCGCCTGGTCGCCCACCGACTCCGCCTCCGAACCCGCAGATGCCAAGATCCTAGACGTGGGAACCACCTGCTATCGACCCCCAGAACTCCTCTTCGGACAATCCAAATACGGCGAGAAATTGGACATGTGGGCCGCCGGATGTGTCGCCGCCCAAGTGATATGTCTGAATGGCAAGACATTGTTCGATGCTGGTGATCTGGGCAGTGAATTGGCCTTGATCAAAAGTATCTTCGAGACCCTGGGCACTCCCGATGAAGGCGTCTGGCCCGAAGCCAAGGACATGCCGGATTGGGGAAAAATGCACTTTGTGAAGTATCCCGGGATGGCATGGGAGGAGATTTTGCCGGGTGCCGAGGAGTATGGCGTGGAGTTGGTGAGAAATTTGGTGCGGTTTGAGAGTGGGCGAAGATTTGCTGCTGTCGAGGTAGGTATCCTTTCTCCCTCCCCCCCTCCCTGATGAGAGTGTCATGGGAGAGATTTTGGAGCTGATTGATTGATCTGATTCTTAGGCAATGGAACATCCGTACCTGCTAGTATGATTGCTTGGGGATCTCAATGGTAATCTCAGGGGAATGGCCTACGTGGTGTAATCGAGCTTGATTTACGATAGGCCAGGAATGCGGCGTAGAGGAGACAAAGGGTTTCCATTTCGAGAAAGACATATGGCGACTAATGTACTGTATGCACGGAAGTATTTAAATGGTGTCTTGAAAGAATGGAAAATCTCACGGCAAGTCTATGGTATAGTTATTCCTTCAATCAAGAACCCACCGAGATATATACAGAGCATCTTCTTCTTCTTCTTCTTCTTCTTCTTCTTCTTCTTCTTCTTCTTCTTCTTCAATGGCCTTTGAGGGGAGGTCGATTTGATGGAAAGGAAGCGATGCTAATACACCAAGAAGAATGATATGAAGAAAGACAAAAGCAAGGACGAGGAAGATAAAAACACAAACATATTTCTTCACCTCATTGGTCTATCGTTTAGAGATTAGTATATCGGAATCGCAAACGCTACTGCTTCGCACGCCTCTCAAGAAGACTCCACCATAACTTAAGCTCGGTTGTAAAGTGTAGATCTGCCTCCCCCGAAATCGAGTCGTGCGGGCTTAAGAGGTCACGGTGGGTTGTTGGGCTCGTACCCCAGGTGTCACGTCAGCTGGAGACGAATCGCGCAATCCATCTCAGCTCAGCTCAGCCCTATCCACTCCCCTCCCCTCCACTTCACTCTCCCTCGAAGGAATGACAATCGTTTCACGGCATATCTCAATCCAAACTCGTTCATCTACTTTATCCGAACATACAAAGACAAACAACATGAACGCCGCCACTACACCCATAAATGATGATGATGTTGGGGAGGAATGGATATACCCCTGGCCCACAAACTTCCACCTCAGCGAGCATTATATCGATGATATTTTGTCGTTGAAAGTTTGTGTTATTGGGGCGGGTTTGGCGGGGATTACTGCTGGGGTTATGTTGCCGGCCAAGGTTCCTGGGATTGAATTGACGATTCTTGAGAAGAATGGGGATGTGGTAAGGAGTTGAGTCTGTGATGTTTTTTCTTTTCTTGTCTTCTTGAGGAGATGGAATGCTGATTGTTTGGGGGGGGTTTAGGGAGGGACGTGGTATGTGTGTGTGTGTGTGTGTGTGTGAAGAATATGTGAAGAATATGTGGAGTTTTGTTTTGAAGTCATCTTTCCAAATGTTGGAATTTATGTTGTAAGGAGGCGAGCTGATTTTCTTGCTTGACGTGTAGGTATGAGAATGTTTATCCTGGAGTTCGGTATGTGTATCACACATCAAGATAAATCGACAATCACTCATACACATACATACAGATGCGACGTCCCAAGCACTGTCTACCAAGCATCATTCTCACCCAACAAAAACTGGAGCGAACAATACGCCCAAGGTTCAGAGATTCTCGAATACTGGAAATCCATTGCAAGGAAATTCGACGTCTACTCCATGCTAAGACTCAACACCAAAGTGGTTGCATCACACTGGGATCCCTCCCGATCACAATGGAGAGTAGAGACTACCAATGTCACCACAGGGGAGGAAGCAGTCGAGTACTTTCACTTCCTCATCACAGCGATTGGGCATTTCAACGAGTGGAAGCTGCCTTCATATCCGGGCATGTCTGACTTCCGGGGCGTAATCCACCACTCCTCGGCCTGGGACCCTGCCTTTGATGCGCGCGGGAAACGTATCGCGACGATTGGGAATGGGGCTTCGGGGATTCAAGTCACGACTGCTTTGCAGAAGATTGCCGGGCATATTGATCATTATGCACGAAATCGTAAGTTTTCTTCCCTTCTATGCGAGGGAGGAGAAGTGGTGAATGTCTTGGGTTCATTTAATTTCTCACGCTGTTTGATTAGCAACATGGATCGCGGGATCTTTTAATTCTGCGCTGGAGGATAGGAAGGATGAACCTATGCCTTTTACACCGGAAGAACGGAGAGCTTTTGAAAATCCGGCTGAATATCTCAAGTATCGAAAGGGTTTGGAAGGGAGTTTCTTTCGGGGCTTTGATGGACAGCTCAAAGGTTCCGAGACCAGTCGGAATGCCAAACGAAAATTTCTGGAATCTATGAAGCGGAGACTGGAGGATGGTGATGAGGAGTTGGTGGCTAAGCTTACTCCTACTTTCCCACCCAATTGTCGCAGATTGACGCCTGGTCCGGGATATCTTGAAGCTTTGAAGGCGGAGAATGTGAGGTTGATTCAGACTCCTATTGAGAGGTATGTTTGTTGGGTTCATTTCTTGTTGATCATAGAAAAGCTGATCTCACTGTTTTTATCCAGATTCACGGCTTCTGGGATCGTTACTACAGATGGGATTCACAGAGAGGTGATTATCAACCCCCTTTTTTCACACAGAGAATCAATACTAAGCCGCTGTCGATATATACAGGTTGACGCCGTGATTGCTTCCACAGGTGCCAACGTCGATTATGCACCCCCTTTCCCAATCACGGCGAACGGGCTCGATCTGTCCAAAGACTGGAAGCCGGAGGGGAAGTTTGGATTTCCATACTCTTACTTGGGCCTCTGCACGCCTGGTACGCAGACCGACAAGTCCATCGTGAATATCACTAATTGGGGATTGCGGCACAGGTTTCCCGAATCTTGCATACATTCTCGGACCAAATCCCGCAGGCATCAATGGAACGGTACCTCATGCTGTGGAGACCCAAGTCACATACATGGCCAAGATGCTACGAAAAATGTCCTCGCAACGTATCAAGAGTATGACGCCGTCCAAAGCTGCGACGGATGATTTTGTTGAGTATGTCGGGTCGAGAGGCTGGAAGGTCGGGTTGAAATATGCTGATGTTTGTTGCATAGATATTGTGATGCGTTCTTTCCACGTACGAATCTCTCGCTGAATTGCAGTAGTTGGTCCAATGGAGGGAGAGCCGGGAATCGGTGAGTTTACAGCATCGCACAATCTACGATGGGAAATCTGAGATACTGATCGATCATCTACAGAATTCATGGCCACTGGCCCGGGTCAGGTAGTACGTACATATATATTCATTGGACCTGATGGCATGCTTGCTAATAGTGTCGAAAGGTCATAGTACACGAGCGAAGGCCGAACCACGCTGGGAGGACTTTGAATACGAGTATGAGCGACCGGAGAATAGGTGCGTGGTCGCACGCACACCCTCTCATGTACCTACATTGTCACTTTCTAATACTTCACGGCAGATTCGCATACTTTGGCAATGGCCAGACAAGAATGGAAAATGATCCGGAGTCTGACATGACTCCTTATCTCAGCGAGAATCCGGACCTCAGGGACCTCCTTGAGAAGTGGTATTTGTAACCTATCGCTTCGGACTACACTTTCGAATCGTTTGATTCATTCGCGGAATGGCCGATATTGGAAGAGGCTGGGATTTGGCTCGCTTTTGGCGAAATGGATGGGTTGTACAGAAGTGGCTTGACAGACGGCGTCTCTGTACGTCTCGAGAATTTGCGCGACTGGTCACCTCCTGCTTGTTGTGCACCTCCCGCTTGTTGTGCAATCAAGCAATTGGACATGCTTCTATACTCGCAGACGATCTATCGATCGATCTCATACACCACCGTCTACGTCTTTTGCATCGTAATCACAGGAGACCACTTCACCTCCACGCATCGGACAACCTTCCGACACCGCTTTCTTCAACACGACCATTCATCTACCGCACTACACATCCAGAAGCCCATGATTTCCAACATAGCTGTCGTAGTACAGTGTGGAGACTTCCCATCGCACTGTGGCAAGACGAACCGCTCGCCACGTGAGGGAAGTTGTTCAAATCTAGCACTTGGTCCAACCATCATAGCAGGGTGGACGCCGGGTCTCGGACTTGAGCCCTCAAGGAGATTGACCCTCCCTCTCCTGCTGATTTCGCGCCCGAAATGCTTGTGCAGAGATTTGTGGCGATCCTTTGGCGTTGGAGAATGAGAAGATTGGCCTGTAGCGTATCGAATGCCGCACCGAAGAGCTGAACACCAGAGTAAGGAATCATCGATCTAAACCCATGTCTGCAGGCCAACATGACAAGAATTCTCCCACTCGGTATTCAGCTTGTACGGCGGCAAACAATCTCAAAATTCGCCCACAATCTCTGATACTTGCAATGTCCGATACGACTTGGGGCAAACGACATTGTAGTCCACAATCGACGCCAGGTATCTCTTTCTGGCTCACAGAACCGCCACAGAATGGCTCGCTGTCGAAGCCGCTACGAACATCAACCTGTGCCTCGGCGACATCAAAGGTCTGTCCTTGGGCAGCCCTTCTCGGCAGACTGTCCTCGCTTCACCAAGTCTGTGTACACTATGACGGTGGCGAGCATCAACCACGCCCGGCCGATAATGCTGTACGAGGCAAAAAATAAGGCTCTTGACCTGGATGTGCGACCACCCTCAACGCCATCTCACGACGACTCCGTTCCTTGAGCCCACGATCTGGCACTTGGGATGGATAAGTATTCACCTGGTTGCCTACTGCTGTGACCTCTTTCACGACATTTTTTGTTGAAAGACATCCCTTTCGCTTCGACGACCCCTTTAAATCTCCGCGAGATGAAGATTCTCTTCCTCTGCACGGCGCACAACTCACTTTCTCAGCGTCTTGCCCTGGCTCTGTCACGTTTGCACGATGTCACCATTGAGTATGCTTTGTCAGAGGAAGTCATGCTTTCTGCAGTGACCTTGGCACAGCCTGATATCATCATCTGCCCCTTTCTCACCACACTTGTCCCGAGGAGAATCTATGCAGACCATCTGACACTCATTATCCACCCTGGCCCTCCTGGTGATGTCGGACCCAGCGCTCTGGATTGGTTACTCATGGGTGACGATGGTACGGTTGACGACTCGAAGGAATTACTCCAGCATCTGGATACTTTGACATGCAAGCCTGGTCGTTCGCATTGGGGCATTACTGTGCTGCAGGCAATCGAGGAGTTTGACGCCGGTCCAGTCTGGGCTTACGATCAGTTTGAGATTGACATTGACCAGCCAGGCCTGACCAAGTCGGAACTATACAGAGGTCTGGTGACTACTGCAGCTATCACGGCCACCTTGGCTGCCATCAGTCGTATACAGGCTGTAGCGAGGGCTGATCTTGAAGTGGGAGACGATATGAATGGACCTTACCCTTCTACTCTACAAGCAGATCCCAAATTTCGATTGCTATCAGTGGGGACCAATACTACTTTCCAGGGTGRCAAATTACACCACAGACCCCTTCTCAAAGGAGCACAACGCGAATTCGACATACGGAGGCACGACTCTTACCAGATATCGCGGCGGATACGGTGTGGTGATTCCCAGCCAGGAGTTCTGAGTCGTGTATTCGGTGGTAATTTGTAAGTCTTGACGCAATTCCCACCCTCTCTATTCATCAACAGGCTTTTAACACCCCTCAACATTTAGATATATATATGGAGGTCAAGTCGAAGACAACGCCGTTGGCGGTCAGCCCATGGTCATGGGAAAATTAGCCTCCAATATCTTGGGAGTTCGTAACAAAGCCATTTGTATTGCGACTTGCGATGGTAAAGGCGTCTGGATCACGCACACACGCAGACCAAAGACGAAGTATGACAAAGCTCTCTGGCCGAAAGTACCAGCTATCACTGGCCTCATTGAGCTCGGTCTGATCAGACAAGACGACATTGATGCACTCTATTGGCCACCACCGCTCGACTGGTCACTCTCATCTTTTCGAACCTTTCAAGAGGTTTGGATTGATATTGAGTTGGATGGACGAAATCGCAAGACGGTATATCTCTACTTTGACTTTTACAACGGAGCCATGTCGACGGAGAATTGCACACATCTCATCGCTGCCATGGATTACATACTCACCTTGTCAACCATCGATGGCCCGGTACAGGCTGTGGTATTGATGGGAGGTACCTACTTCAGCAATGGAATCGCTCTCAATGTTATTGAAGCCGCCCAGGATCCCTCCACAGAGTCATGGCTCAACATTAACCGTATCGACGATGCAGTTTACTATCTTCTCCACGAATTTCCACGACGTGGTATTCTTACCATATCAGGTATCCGAGGGAATGCAGCAGCAGGAGGCGTAGCCCTCGCCGCTGCTTGTGATGTGGTCATTGCAGGAGCAAACGTTGTCCTCAACCCTGCATATCGTGCCGTGGGTCTCTTCGGCTCCGAATTCCATACATTGTCCTACTACGGACGATGCGGACACGTACAAGCAATGAAGATGTTACGTTCCATGACTCCCATGTCGCCACTCGAGGCACAAGCCGTCGGTCTCGTCGACTTTGTCTTTCCTGGCACTGGCGAACTACTGGATGACTACATCAGAACTCACGTCGCCTTTCTTCTCAGACCCGGTATTCTCACCCAAGGTACCTGGAAGATGGATATCAATCTCTCAGCAAACGCCCTAGCTCTCGCCCGAGCACATGAATTAGGGGAGATGAGTTTGGATTTTTGGAGTCCTCGAGCTGTACGCTACCACACCCGAAGATTCGATTTCGTACGCAAGATCCGAGCAACACAAACTCCTCTTCGCTTTGCGACGCATCGTCGGAAATTGATCGGATGTCGTGGTGATGAGGAAGAAAAAGACAGTTTTGACAGTGTGGAGCATTATCGCAAGCAAGCCATGGAGCAGATGATGTCCAGTCTTCGCTCCAAGATGAGTGGAGAGTTCAATGAGCTCATGGTCAAGGGAAGTAGTAGACATCGCAGCTCCATCGTGTCGAGGACTGAGTCGATTGCTTCCCGCGATTCCATCTCTACGAGGGATAGTCGCGATTCTGGGATTGGAATGGATGTTGTTTCCTCTACGGAACGAGAGCGAGATTCGTCTGCGCCGCAGGCTGAGAAGAAGATGGAGCCTATGTTTACTTGTTATTACACACCACCACCGGAGAGCGAGATCAAGGGGTTCATACTGGCTAACACGCCGCCGGAGACGCCACTCTCTCCTGCAGAGACTGTCGATCGGTTTTTCCAAATGATTTAAAGCATGTTGATGATGAAAAGAAAGTCTTGTGTCTGAAATGTTCATAGAATGCACATTTCCTTACTATTGATACCCCATAGTTATACTGCAGAATACCACCATCTTGCTCGCGCAGATTATGTTTTCAAATCTCTGAACTTCCTCGCAGGATGTCCTTCTCTCACTCGAGGTCCCCGGCCGTCCTGGAGGTAATTCTCCCTCATACTGCTTCCATGGTATTCAGTCTGCAACACCCCTCGCTTCTTCAATTCCGGCCACAAGTACTTGATCAGATCATCAAACGTTCCCGGGGTAGTCGCATAACTGATATTGAAACCATCCACTCCAGCTTTATTCACCCAATGCTCCATAATATCAGCAACCGTCTCGGCCGAACCAATCGCTCGGGGATGCGCGCCGGAGATGGCAAGTTGTTCGAGAACAGTCTTCTTGGTCCATTTCTGTCCTTTGGTCCCCGGTACCGTGGCCGTCCAGGCGGTGATCATGGATTGAATCGCCGGGGGTCCCGTGAATTGAAAATCCTCGTCTTCGGTGAAGGTTGACAGATCGGTTCCCGTCCATCCACCGAAGAGGGAAGCGGTTCCTTCGAGATCGGCGTATTGGAGCAGGTTTTGGAATTTGGCTTGGGCTTTCTCGTCGGTTTCGTCTACGGCGATGAATATCCCTGCGATGAATTTCACACTGTCTGCGGCTCGACCGAGTTCAATTAGAGATTTTTTGACGTCGTCTACGATTGCTCGCGTCTTCTCGGGGATCATGCCTGGAAGGAACCTGTTTGGTGTTGACATGTCAGCCTGATGGAGTAGGAGGAGTTGGAGAAACTCACATGGCCTCGGCATGAGATGCTGCGAAATGTTTGCCGGCTTTACTTGCGCCAGCTTGTAGAAGAAACGGGGTTCGCTGAGGAGATGGGTGAACGAGATTGGGACCCCTGGATTTGAAGTATTTCCTGGACTTGTCAGTGTTGACCAGTATTGTGGACGTTATCAAGCACGTACCCAGCGTGATTGATGGCATGCACCTTTTCTGGGTTTGTGTAGATTCCGGTAGCTTTGTTGGCTTCCACAGCGTCGTCTTCCCAGCTGCCTTCGAGGAGCTTGTAGACAACTTCCATAAACTCGTTGGCTGCGTTGTAGCGTTCGTCATGCTCGACTGTCGACTCGAGACCAAACGACTTTGCTGCACTTTCTAGATAGCTTGTGACCTATTCATTCACCAATCAGTCTGATTCAGCAATGTGATGGCTTGTCACCTACAATATTCCAGCCAACTCTTCCGTTCGTGAGATGATCGAGTGTACTGTATTTCCTCGCCACCGTGTAAGGATGTTCATATGACGTCGATGCAGTGATACCAAAGGAAATATTTTTGGTGACCTACTCTCCATCAGCTAGTCTATTCCCATCGATGAGAAACGTCAAGCTTACCGCTGCCATTGCCGCTATCATATACGAGACATCCAAATGTGGGATTTGAGCTCCAGACGAAAGAGCGGGGCCGTTTCCTTGGTATACATCGTATATACCGAGAACGTCGGCGAAGAAGATGCCTACATTGAAAAAGAGTTCGATCAGTACAGTACAGAACACCAAGTGCGTGCATCGAAAACATGCCATGAAACTTTGCCTCATCGAGCTTCTTCGCCAATTCAATCCAATGCTCGAGTGTTTGTGGCTCCTGATCCGGGTGTCTCCAAAGGCCTGTACATGTCAGACGAGCGTCGGATGAAGAACATCATCTACTGACCAGGTGCAAGGTGACCAGGTGCCGCCATGGCAAAAGCATTCATCACCCATGGCTTTTTGCCAGTAACCTGTTGTTGCTGTGGTGTCGACATGATAGCTGATACTTCCAACTTGTCTCACCTTGTTAGTATGCAAGTGACAACGATGAGAAACAGWTGACTCGACAAATGCCGCCAAAAACCTTCTCAGACCATCCCGGTCCAACATGTGGGCCATTGGCACGTGAAGGCTGTCTTTTAGATCGACAAGGTGGGGTTGAGGATCACGACATCTACCCACGACCAGCACGTCAACTTTGAGCAGCAGGGAAAGCATCGGTAATTGCTGTTACCTTGTCGGTTGCGATCGTAAGCATTACTGCCCGCGATAGAAGGATTCAAGTTCCGGTCTGCCGTTTGGKGAGGCGAGGTCACAAAAGCGGTGCTCGCTAAAATRCCATCCCAACGACGATGCATACAATCCCGAGCAGAATGGCGTGCGAGCCCAGGGTTACCACGTACCTGCTTTCGGGATGAGAGCCGCGAATCTTATAGATCATTTCGTATTGCTTCTTTGCTCGCGTGGCTGCCACGTTCATCACCTCCACGCGAGAGGGAATAGCATAGTGAATAGCAGATTCCTACTGCAACTGTGCGGCCATCCTTCTTCGTTCGTATCACGCTGTCTGGAAACGCCTACCGCCAATCATGGCTTACGATGACAAGACCCGATCTTCGCCATCTATTCGCTCGACCCAAAACGATGAGGAAGAGCCAGTTCCACGCAGGAAGGTCAAATGGTACCGCTCGACAATGTACAATGCCATTATTCTTGGCATATGCAACTTCTGTGCACCGGGCAKCTGGGGCGCTATGAACTCACTGGGAGGAGGTGGCAGCCAAAGCCCATGGCTTGTCAATGCGGCGAATGCCCTTACTTTCTGTCTGATGGTCGTGACTTGCGCGCTTTCCGGGATCTTCGTCAAATACTTGGGGATCCGTTATACACTCATTCTAGGGGCTGCCGGTTACTGTCCCTACGCTGCTGGATTGTATTGCAACAACCGTTACGGCAGTGAGTGGTTCGTCCTCTTCGGTGCTGCTTGCTGTGGATTAGGAGCCGGTCTGTTCTGGATGGCCGAAGCAGCTGTGGCATTGAGCTATCCAGAACCAGAGAATCAGGGACGCTTCCTAGGGTTGTGGCTGTCATTCCGTATCGGTGGCCAGATTCTTGGTGGTGCAGTCAACCTTGGATTGAATGTTGACAGGAACACCGCCGGATCAGTCTCGTATTCGGTCTTCCAGGTCTTCATTGCAATACAGGCCGTTGCTCCTTTCGCTGGACTTCTTTTGACGAACCCACCAAAGGTCGAGCGAACAGACGGCGTGACGGTTTCGTGTTCGATCGCCAAAGATGAAAGTATCCGAAAAGAGATGGCTAGCACAGGCAAACTATTCGTGGGCAGACAATTCGTGCTGATCATCCCGCTTATTGCAGCGAGTGTCTTTTCCGAGGCAGTGTTCTTCACATACCAAGGGCTGTGGTTCTCCGTCCGCGCACGAGCACTGGGCTCTTTACTTTCGGGTGTCGTCGCCATCTTGGGCGGGAACTTGTTGGGGGCATTTCTGGACAATACGAGGTTCGCGGCTCGCGTCCGCAGTAGATGGTCTTTCGTAAGTGCTTTGCCCAAATCTCCCTCCAGTCGTACCGTCTGACAATTCCGCTGTACAGATTGTCATCATGACCCTACAGGGCGCTTGGTGGATTTACGGAACCATAGTTGTAACAGGATACCGCAAGACCCAGCCGGCATTCGACTGGGTGGACGATGGGTTCGGGAGAGGCTTCGTCTGGTTCCTCCTCATGGTCATATCCTTTCAGGTCAACTATATGTTTCTCTACTTCGTTATCGGGAGTCTTGCCAAGAACGATGCCGAAGTTATTCGCTACGCTGGAATACTGCGAGCAACCGAGAGCGCGGCTCAGGCAGTATCTTACGGATTGACCAGCGTAAAAGTGATGGGAAGTGTGGGCTGCATCTATCTCAACTTTGGACTATGGGCGGTTGCCTTGCTGCCAGCGTGGATTGTCATCAAAGAGATTGGCGTTAGCACCGGGAAGATTATAGACAAGAAGCCCGTCGATGGGGCGGAACACCGAGAATGATGATGATGATGTTGAGGTGGTGCAAGAGGAGAGGAGGGAAGAGAAGAGGCGAGACTGGCTTATGTAAGGGGGAAAATCCTCTGCCGACATCAACGCGGTTCTCTCTTGTTCTTCTCCCATGTTACTTACATACTATACTCTACATCCGTCCACGCTTCCTACGAATCATTCGTATATGGCACGATCAGGAACAATAATGGTGATGCCTACTAAAACGGGAAAACGACATCACATCTCAGCCTAGACCTGAATGCTGCGAACAGCATGATTAAGAGCAGACGAGTATTATCCGTTTTGCCACAGACTCATGATATCGTATTTGCCCTCTGAAGGCACATCTGGGGTCTGCTCATCAATCTGCGGCGTCAAATTGCGCGAGTCAAAACGGCAACGCGTTGGCAAGCACAATCTAGCGTTCATGTCTCTCTGCAAGTATCGCCAGCGAGCAGCACTTGGCCGTCTTGCAGCCAGTAATGTCACACAGGTAGCTTTCGACCCAATATGAGTGTTCTCAAGTTATCCAATCAAGTGGATCTAGAATGATAGCTCCATATGAACGACGGGTRAGTCACTTCTATCCTTGCTCTTATACAAATACAGTCGGGTGTTGCAAACAGTACTTCATACACAAGTCACTCTGGTAGACGTTGCTTCATGCTCTTGACCCATTGCACTTTTTTCTTTTTTCCCTCTCCCAGCCATGGGCGAGATGCCTGCACCAGCAAGCGACCTCCTCAACTATCAGGAGGATGTTCAATTCATGACTACGGACAGTCCCAAGTACATTGCAGCCACTCTATCACTCAGAAGAGTCTCTTCGATATTGTTGAGCAGGCAGTAGTGGTTGCGGTAGCCTGTTGGAAAAGTTGGGGAAGCTGAGTCGAGATGTTAATATTCGGAATGCTGTRTGAGGTACTTCATTTAATGGAGCGTCCTCTCACCATGTCGAACATGCGGATATCCAAAGCCACTTCCTAGGCGGACCCCTTACCTTTTCACTCGCGATACAAGCCGGAAGCTACGTAGAGATCTCTCGCTTGCACAATCTAGAAGCTCCTTCAGTTGCACTCAAAATCAACGGCCATCGATTCGTACACCGTAAGCACCTTTCAGCCCGAGCCGGCTATGTAGAAGACCTATAGCAGATGATTGAGCAGAGCAGGAATGGAAGACGTATGTTGGCGGAATACAAGACGAGTTAAGTAGCACTTGAGAGGCTGCGGCAGACCTCGCTGGAAGTTGACGGTGATGGACAATCTGAGTAGTATCATGCCGAGTGGCTGCCTGTGTTCCATCAGTTCGAGCCTATGAGCTTCCTGATACGCTCGGTGGAATGTCATGTGCGAGTTTGCAGCAGACGTGTGGAGGGYAGAACGTGCCCTAGTATAGCGTGAAGAAGCTCACTTGAAGTTGACTCAAACGGCGTGGAAGCAGTGGTAGACAATCCAATTTCGTAGCAATGCATCTGAATGCATTTCTCCTTTTCCAACTTTCTTCCCGAATTCTGAGTACCAGTCAGGACGTGAGCTTCAGATCTTGTAATAATCTACCTCAGACCTTGTAGAGCGTACGGGAATCGTCGAAGTGATCGTCAGAAGTCGTACTACTGTCCTGCATGCGGAACATCTCCGGCCCTCTTTACCCCCTAAAACACAGCTACATGATCGGACCTAGACTTTCTCCTCCATCAACGTCGGGCGTTTGGCGCAGCTGGCAAGTTCATCCATTCCTCGCCTTTACTAGCAGTATACTAATAACTGTCACAGGTAGCGCGCATCCTTAGCAAGCATGCGAGTTGAAAACTCAGCGAATTGATTGGATGAGGTCGTGAGTTCGAGTCTTACATCGTCCAGTGTCTTTTTGCCCTTCCCAAGAAGGTGTATACCATCCTTTTGCATGTCTGTGGGTCGTAAGGTTGCTGTTTTGGCCAAATGGTGAATTTTGGGGTGTGCGGCTTTTTCTTACCCTTTTGGGCCGGGAAGTCTTGGCGCCAGCGACCACGAGTGGTTCAAGGGTCGTTCACGGTCCAATAATACATCCAAGGTAACGTAGCTGCGTCTCGCTTGTGATTGACAGTAAGCAAAATATGTTGGTGAGAGCAATGTCAGGAATTTCTTAATTGAATAGCGCCACTGAAGATACTGTGGAGAGATCACAATGCAGCAAAGGAACTGCATAGATTGCCTGTACTTCCACTAGAAGAAGTCTTTCCTTAGAGGGCAAATTATAACATCTCGACATTTTCATTCACCTGGCTAGCGTTGGCCGCTCCTGCCTAACCCGGATATCGACCTCTTTAGAACACCCTCGTGTGCAGGACACCACTCATTCTGATGTATATATATTCTATTGAATCGAACAGAGTGCAATGGGTGGTTTGGGTGCGCTCTCAAACTACATCACCAACCAACTCACTCCCAACCACCCACCAAACGAGCTAAGGCCAAGCAAAAGCACGCAGATACCCAGCACAATTCCTGTCCCAACGCGATCGCCGGCTCCACGAAACCCAGCTCTTTGGGGTGCAGAAAATTGCTCAGATGAGTTCTTCCCAAGAAAGACCCACAACAAAGCCGCAGCAGCACTCAGTAGCAGTACAACCGACAACGCCAGCAAGATCCTCTTCACAGACCAGCTAACCACAAACTCCAACCCCTCCGGCTGCTCTGCTTGCCTTACAAGTTCTCGATCTGGAGTTGTAGGGGTGAAATGTCCGGACATTGGCGTGCGGGCAGGAGGAGCAGCAGCTAAACGATGTGCCCAATGAACAAACGCATATCGTGATTTGCCCAATGCCGGCTTGCGGTAGTGTTGTAAGATCTTCTCCTCACTGAATGTGTCTGTCAATCCCCTGTAGGCCAGTATCCGTGGACTTCGTGGTTGATGTAGCCAACCATATCCTGCGTCCGCGGCCTTGCTAGCTGGACCGCTTACGTGGATTCTTGTAAGACTTCTCGCGCTGAAGAACCTGAATGGGCTGGCAAGGTGATTGTAGGATATTCGCAGTTGACGGAATAGTTCAGCATCATCATACGCTGTAGAGGTGAATGGCTTTTCGGATGTTGCTCCTTCGCGACTATTGCGAGCTACTGCAAAATCATTCGAGGCGGGGATTGTCAGACTGGTCACCCGTGGCATGCTGTTGGGATTACTCCGACGAATACCGAGTGTGAGAATGCTTTCCAAACTACCAGAAGGCGTATGTGTTCCTGACCTGGCATCCTGGTTGAATTCCTTGCGGTTGCTCCGGGGAGTGCCAAACGGATATGGTGTCCGAATGATGTCTTGGGGAAGCGAAGAATGAGAGTCGCCGACTTGTATTGGGRGCGGCACCACATGGACTCTCTTGGAAGACCGGTCAGGTGTGGCTTGGTGAACAAATGCGTTCCGTGGACTGTTCGGGCCGCCAATGTTGAGCTTCGGTGGAAGCATAGAACTCCTGACACCGGGTTTGGAAGATTCAAGCTGAGATTTGGCCTGGCTCATCACTTCGTCGTCTCGTAATAGCCCATTCAATAGCAGATCGTAGGCAATAGCATGAACCCCTAGCCGTTGCTCTGCTTTATCACCTAGCCGTTGCTCTGTCTTATCACCTAGTCGATGCCCTGTCTTATCAGAGTACGTCGAGAACGTCGACTTGCGGAGGTCGTAGGAATGATCATTGTGCTTCCATCCTCCAGAGCTTCGTGCTGTTCTTCCGGATGATATTCGGGCTGGCCTTAGAGGTCGCGGTGTACCATCCGCATGTTGTTCGTCAAGCTCTTCAATGGAACCATTATACGAAGTACTTGCGATGGAGTCAGGTCGTGTTGGCATTGGCATCTTCGAGTCTAACCGCTGATACCCTTCAGAAGAAGGCTCTTGTTGCAACGGCCACTGTTCTGAATCTGCTTGTGTTGCAACACATCCCTTTGGCTCGCATTGCGATACAAGTGGCTGCAGCAAAGGGGGAGGATGGGACCTTCGTCTTCCAGGTGAGGCTGACCGATCTCTTGAATCGAGGTTACTCCCAGGTAGGCCCGTAGCCGACTTCCTAGCAGTAAGCGGCTCATCATCGCTGCTCTCATCGAAGAAGTCGATTGTTCGATGCCCAAAATCGATCTGGCTATCAAGAGACTCCATGAGGGCAACACTGTGCTCTGGATGAAGACTCTTGACGGGGCTCTGTAGTGACTGTGTGACCTGGGTCCAGCGTCTGGGTGAGTCCGAATACCGTAATTCTTTGTCCTGGTTGTCGGGCAAGTCCAAGTCCATTTGTTTGTGCTTAGCAGTTGCGTGAGTTGTGTGTTCAGACGTGATGAACGGTTATCTTCCACTCTCCTCCGCCTGTTTTCGAATCCAGATTTGGAGGGTTGTGGTAGCAACAGTCTGATTTCAGAAGTCTGACGCGACTTGCTAGATTGGGCTGTCKTCAAAACAACTCCCCGGAATGTGAATTTAAAATGAGACGCCAAGATCTTGAAAGAAGCGACGGAGATATTCGGTGCTCAWCTGCGTCATATCGAGTCTTTATGGGGCAACGGGAGTGGATGTCTAGCCCGCCAATTCGTGGTGGTATAGTCATGAGGCATGGCTGTGTTGTAGAAACATTGATCAACTGTTTTGTTCGAGATAGATCATGTCCCGACTTGGCAGCATCTTATCTATCTGCGATGGCTCAAATTAGAAGAGTGATCCTGTATACTCATGTAGGTCATGATCTTGAGATCGTTCATCATGCGTTATGCGTAGTCCTCGATTCGAGCGCAAACTCGATCACAACTTAGCCGCCTTCATCTCTTTCGYCGCCATCTCACTAGGGAAAAATCAGTCATAGGGTCTGGTGAGAGCAGCAAGTATACAACACTTACCGCAGCACCTTCTTCAGGATCTTTCCTGAAGGATTCTTGGGAATCTCGTCGATGAACACCACGCCTCCCTCAGGACGCTTGAATTTGGCCAGCTTCTCGCCCATGAAGTCAAAGACCGACTTCTCGTCCAGCTTCTTCGCCGCTTCGTTCTGTCTCTTGACAATGTAGGCCCGTGGATACTCATCGTCACTTCCGTGTTTCTTGACTCCAATAACTGCTGCATCGTAGATGGCTGGGTGCTCAAGTAACACTGACTCTAGCTCAGGCGGACTGTAACAGGCAAAAGGATCAGCGAAATTCTGGACATTCGGAGCTTTTTTCTTCGAGGCTCACTTACGCTACCTGGAATCCGCGGACCTTGATGAGCTCTTTCTTACGGTCGACAATATACCACTTCCCGGTCTCTTTATCGCAGTAAGCGATATCCCCCGTGTGAAAATAGCCGTCCTTGTCCCAGCTGTCTGCCGTTGCTTTTTCGTCTAGATATCCTCGGATAACAGTGTCGCCGCGGATGCAGACCTCTCCTCGTACACCGTAGCCTGTGATATCCTTGTTTGGGTCGACAGTATCGACCAACTTGAGCTCTACACCTGGCACGGGACGTCCGACGCTGCCGGTTGTGTCTTCCTCGGGATATGGGAAGTTTGTGCAGATACCTAGAACGGAGTGCGAGCGGTTAGCAAATCGTCCGATCAGCGAGGACAATATTGAGGCTTCAAGGTGCGTTCTTCGCCTTCCGTACTAACATGTGGTCTCGCTGTAGGGAATGTGTCAGCTTATATCTCAGAATCTTTGGGAGTTGGACGACGACATCGAGATGCGCTCAATGTTGTTCAATCACCAACCAACGTACGTCATTCCCCACACCTGCGTATACACTGCATCTTTTGCAAGTAGTGCTTGGAATCGTGCTTGTTGAGCTTTGTCTAACGGAGCTGCTCCGCAGGTCCCAAATTTGACGGAAGCCAAGCTGTATTTGTCCTTGAGATCTGACTGGATGATTGCAAGAACCATTGGTGGTACAGTGGGTAGATCAGTTATCTGATGTTGCTCAATGGCTTTGAGGAATGGTTCGAGCTCAAAGCGTCGAAGCACGTAAGTACCAACGCCATCCTTTAGTGGCGAGAAATGACAGGTGGGAGCAGTAGCAACGTGAAACATTGGCGTGGCCGAGATCTTCCTGGGCTTTATCATGTCAGCTTTCAGTATAGTAGAGCAGCTACATCGCCTTCAAGCGTTGATAAAGAGCAGGATGTCGGGACGGCCAGCGACAAGACTCTTTCGATCTCAGCTACTCCAGGCGAGCAGCACATACGAGGACGTAACTCGCTTCTCGTGCAAGGTTGCGATGAAGAGAACGCAGTCTGTTCCTTACCTCGTAGGGCTTCGGTCTCCACTCGCTGACCTGAACGTGTTGAGCTATTAAGTTGTAATGGCTAAGCATTGCCGCTTTCGGTAGACCTGGTCGAGCTTTAGACCACATTCACTTGGGCTCCTAACCATAGATCGCACTCACCGGTCGTCCCACTGGAGAACAGTCTCGCTGCCGTCGTGTTTTTCGAAGTCTCCACGTTGTCGAATCGTTCCCAGTCTTGCTCTCCGTGCTCCAAAAGCGAGGTCCAAGACTTGAAGCCGTCAGGGACCTGCTGATCTTCGCGATGGTTGAAAATGAGAATGTTTTCGCGCGGGATACCTGCACCATCTGCTGCTTTCAAGGCATGCTTCAAGATCTCTGGCTCCACAACTAGGAATTTCACGCTCGCAGCCTTGATAGCGTGATTAAGCTCATATGGCTGATACGAAGGGTTTGTGCCAGCCTAGTGTGTATCAGCATGGGATCCAGACAGAAGAAATTCTGACCCACATAGATGCCCCCAAACCCTACGATCCCGTTGACCAATATGGGATAATTTATCTGCCATTCCAATTAGACAAGCCTTTCCATCCGCTGGTCTGTGACCAACATCGCTGAAGCTGTGTATGCAGACAACATCCCCCTTCTTCAATCCAATCTTTCGAAATCCAGCTACAAGCTTCCGAATGGTGCTCCTCGCCTGAGCGTGTGTATAGCATCGTTTGGGGTGTATCGCATCGATATAGATTGGTTTGTCGCTTGGAACATTGGCATCGTCAAAGTACCTACAGACGAGTGATCAGCGAGTGTTTCGAATGAAYATACATAGCTTATAACGTCTCTCTTACCATGAGATCAAGTCCTTGGAGGGAACATTGAGCTTGTCGGCCCRCTTGAAAACCATGGTGCATGAGATTGTTGTTTCCAATGTGAGCAACAAGCAGTCTTACAGTTGACGGGAAAGGTACGGATTCTGACAAGTCGTGAAAGTGTTCTTTCGAGTAACTGCTTCCTTACCGTTCTGGTGGGACGTCACTGAACCTCGGGCTCCAAGCTTGAAGCTTGTGTCCCACGATGGGACGCGTAGGAGCCGGGAATAGAGGCATACATCTACACAGTCTGTCCACATCTCCTCTGAAATGGAGAAGGCGGTTGATCTCGCGCACGCAGAGATCACTTTCCGAGGGCGGCAATAGTCTCTTTCATGATTCCCTTGGAAGGATAATGACGAAGAGAGGGTGGGTTTGGAGTGCAGCGGGAATAACGGCGTCCTAGTTTTAATAGCGCAGTGCTTAGGTAAGTGAAGCTCACACTGCACCTTTCCTCTTCATATTCCATCTCTCTTGAGCAAAGATGGTCGCCTACTCCGTACTTCCAGTGAAATGCACTGCCAAAAGACTTGGATGTTTCCCGCTGCACAGCAAAACGTGACGTGTCAAATGCAACATGGATTGCATCAAAGTGACATCCCCCAGCATTCACACGCCTGAACTCCCCGCTGATCGTCAACTTTTGATTGGCGCGAGATACCGCATGGACCAATCCTCCGTACCTTCGACATGGGGAGGATGTCCTGCAAGGTCAGATCAACGGGGAGAGACTCCGTCACTCCTCCCTCATTCTCGTCTCTCCACTGTAGTTGGGGTATCATTCGCAAGATACTTTAACGTGCTCCATCCGAGAAGTACTGTAATAGAGGAAGAAACTACGTGATGACCTCTCTTCGCTTCCAAGATCCCAAGCCAGGCTCAAAGATCCGCGTAATCGGTGCAGGTGATGGAAAGCAAGCTGACCTCATCCTGTTCTACCATTAACCAGCAATAGGTCTTCCACGGACAGGCACCAACTCCTTCTGCGCCGCGCTTCAAGTCCTGCTCGGTGGACCCTGCTATCACGCCGGAGTACAATGGGGTGCTCAAGGGGCGACAGATGAGAAACATATCAAGACCATGATTAAGGCTGCAGGAAAATATCCATACGATGCTGCGACCAAGCAAAGCATTCTCGCCGAACTCGAGACTCTACTGGATGGCTATGTGGCCGTGGCAGACCCTCCACTGTCCCTCCTCTACCCCGAGCTGCTCGAATTGTACCCTGATGCCAAGGTAATCGTAACAAGTAAGCCACACTATATGCGCTCGCAGGAGAGAGTTGTTGACCCACCCTCCCAGTCCGCGATCATGACTCTTGGGCGAAGTCTATGACCGACATGTTCAAAACCACAGGACCTGTGCTTGTGGGACGCATCTTCTTTTGGCTGCCAAGTGTGCGATGGCTTCCTTCACTCCACATCTCCTTGACCCACATCTTCTTCCAAAAACATGGAATTGAAATGGTGGACAAGCAAACATGCTTGGCCGCATGGGAGAAGCATCATGCCCAGCTCGAAGAAACTGTGCCGCCTGATCAACTCATCTACTTCAATGTGAAGGATGGTTGGAAGCCACTTTGTGAGGTTTGTGAAGCGTGATGAACTTTTTTCACATGACAGACTGACGAGGCTTTCACTCCGCAGGCGCTCGATCTACCTATCCCTGATACTCCATTCCCACGACTGAACGATGCAAAAGACCTTGAGAATCACTTCAAAAAACTAGCCGCTCGGGGTCTGGCGCGTTGGGCCTTTTTCTTCGTGGCCAGTTTCTTCATCCTCACTTCTACTTTGCTCGTGGTCGATGGCTCGATCTGCAGACTTGACGCCGTACACTCTCGTCATGGCATCTTTCTGGCCGTCGATACATGTCTATTGCTGATACTGCCGGCATTGTGGCCGTTTCTATAATGCGATAGCTTGGTTTCAGACATCTGCGTTCCGACGGGCGACGGGAAGCTCAGCTGGATGCAAAAAGTCAGCAGAGCGGAGACCCTCGATCACGACAACTCAACATTACTCAACAGAGAGCAACAGAAAGAATCAGCCTGTTGCTACGACAAGTGATGTAGCTTCATGTCCGCTTGCGAGTGCAGTGAAGGGGTCTATTACCTGCGCTCTTTGTGGACGAGCGACATCAATCGGGGGTTAAATGCGGTAGGAGGTAGCGGGTAGTATATTTATTTTTGCCGCCATATCTATACAATCGCCTCGCTAGTCTTCGAGACTCTGGTCCACATCGCTGTAATCTTTCAAACACTCGTCCGAATTCTTCCTCAACTTCATCCACACAATCAGCGACTCCATCCCCGTCACCAGGGCCACACCGGATCCGAGACCGATCCACAACCCGGTAATACCCATATCGGGAGGTCCAAGTTCCAGATACAAAGCTAGCGGCACCGAGTATAGATAACTGACACCCGCAGTAACGCATGCGCTGATATTCTGCCAGCCTATGCCACGAACCACACAGTGGGGCCAATTCGCCAATGCGTCGCTGTCCACGAGTTAGCAAGTAGCTCCGTACAAAGGGGCGGAGAGACGTACAAGAAAGCGAAAATAAGCATCCAGATAAGGTTATCGCGGACAATGCTTGCTACGGCTTCGTCGTGGATGAGATATCCAAGCATGAGCATGATGACCGCGCCGCCGAGAAGAACGTTGAGTACTGCACTGATTAAGAAGGCGAAAAAGTACCAGAGCATAATCCTGAGCGTCGTAAGGCGTATGAGGCCGATGCCGACAAGGTTTCCAATGCGTGTGCTGCCGGCGATGGACATTGCAAATGGGATGTGCCAGACCTGCGATGAAGATTGAGTCAGCGATACCGCACGAAGCACTACGGCTACTGAACCATACCAAATTGACCGTAGAAGATAGGTAAACTTGCGCAGCGAGTGCAGCGTTGCCAAGATAGGTTAGCGAGAAGGTGAGGATTTCAAAAGAAAGCCACTCGCTCAATGTCGTAACCGTACCAGCGGCTGCCAGAGGTAGCATGGCGTAATAGTCCTTGTTCCAAGACCTTCGAACTTCGCTAGCCGAGGGCCAGCATTGGAGTGTGGAACGATTGATGAACAGTGAGTATGAGGCCAGTAGAAGTGGACGCAAAAGATTGGTGAGCGACGCTGCCAGAGCAGCTCCGGCGACTCTCATGTCTGCGGTTATGACAAGCGCGTATGTCAAAACAAATGTGACCGGAAGACAAACGACCAGCGTGTAGAGACCTCCGGTGAAGTTGCCTTGGGCTTGGAGGAACCGTTTGCCGGCTTCGAAGCTGGCATAGCCGGGAATTCCGATGAGAGAGTATCGAAGAAACGTCCCAGCATGAGCTGCTAGCTCTTCTGATGGTACGAGGGCCCGCAGGATTTGTTCGGAGAATAACCACAGCAGAGCAATGGGTATTGCCACGATGTGGACGAAGATGGTAAAGCGGATGGTGTGCAGACCGACTTCGCTTAATCGTCCAGATCCATATGACTGTGAGCAGAGAGTGTCCAGACAGGTGGCCATGCCCTCAAAAATCGCGTAGCCTATGATGTTGGCCGTCGTTATCCCTAGAGACACTCCAGCCAGCTCGTCGGTTGAGAGTTGCGAGGCCACCAGTATGACTACCATTTGGAATCCAAATTGTATAAAGTAGGTCAGAGCAAGTGGGCCAGAGTATCTCGCAAGCACTTTGAGCTCTGTGCCGAGGGAGATTTCAAATGCATCATTTGGGAAGTCATTTGTAGACTTGGTTGATGGCGTCTGGTCGTAGTCGTCTCCAGCTTCAAGCCGGTGTCCATCTAAGAGGGGACTTCTTTCGGAAGCTTCATCTTGCCTGTGTGTCGTAGACATGTCTATTACAGCATAAACAATGCGAATGCAATGGAAGCCAATGACGGGAAGGAGAAGAGACGATAGGGGACGACCTCGGATGTTCGTTGGCGCAAGACCTGCACTTGCCAAATCGAGAAATTGCCAACACGGTATTGCCTCCACAGGACGATGTGAATGAATTGACACTGTTCTGTGGGACGAGGATAATAGAGAGGATAGGAGGCCCGAAGTCCTTTTGCTGAAATTGTTATGTTGCCGTCGCCGCCACAAACCCGAATTAAAATAGAAATTATGTCATGATCCGCACAGCCACAAGCGACAAGCCACATGGCTCGTCCTCTCAATTAAGCTCGCTCGCATCAAAGTGTGCATCAAAGTGAGCGTACCGGGATGAAATCGTCCTCGGGAGAACTCACCTCCTTGAAAACATCACCTGATTGTTCGGCGATCAGGTCTCAATGTCCGGGGACAGCGCAGTATTGTCGCGCAGGGTGAGATGGAWTTCGTACGTTCAATGCAGCCTTCATGGCATGATTCTCGACTTTCGGCGAGATGGTTTGTAGGACAGGTGGTTTGTACGAACAGTGTGCCTGTTCTCCGGGGTATGATATGTACATTTATACCACCGATATCTCTTGCTCGAAGTTTGTCACTTCCCCCATCGCATCGTCCCATAAGCATGCGTCATTCTCGCAAACTGTCCAGGTGTAAACTCGCTCAAGCAACGGTCGTCCGAGTAGTCCATGTACTGTAGCGACAACGAGTTAGTGGACGTTCATTCATAAGAAGTGTCATGGCCAGGTCTTCCTTACATTGTGGATKTTATCCTTTCCCTCTCTCCCGGGACAACTATCCTGCGCAACAGGACATCCATCGGTTTGTAGCCGCTGCACTGGCGTATCGCTCACGTAGTCCCCAGCGCCGTCGCAGGAATCACCTTCAAAGGTATGGTRTAAACCGAGCCACTAGGATGCAAGTCAGTGTCTTTATGCCCCAAGACAGCGTATGGAGGTCAGCTTACATGGCCGACTTCATGCACAGAAGTCATACCCATCCCAAAGCGCTCGGACTCACCACCAGGCATCGTGGACGCCAGATTTGTGCAGCCGTTCAGAACAAGTTCCCTTGAGTCTGGATCCGACTCTGGCATGTAGCAGAAACCCAGGAGCGTGGACTTCTCAGCCCTGCCAAGATCGCTGAGGAAATAAAGATTCAGATCGGCGTAGCTGCCTTTACCGAGGACGGTCTTGTATGCTTCTTCGTTTTCATCGGTGTTTGCTGTGGCCCATTCGTCGTGGATCGTGAAGTCGACGTCCTTGAGGTTGAAGACGAAGGAACCTGAGTACGCTGTATTCATCACTTCGATCTAAATATCTTTTGTCAGGCGGCAGTCTCACATCTCTGACGGTGGAGTATCGTACCTGTTTCTGGACCATTGATTTGGGATACCAATCCTTCTTCTCGCTCGTAGTAATTACATGCACATATGTGTTAACCTCGTACACCATTGACCTAACTCCAATTCTACTCCTGGGGTATATGTCTTCCTCGAATTGTGCCCTCAAAGCGGTAGAGTTCCTGCCTCTACCCTTTCCCATGCACGGCACGAGGTCCAGATCCTCTTGAGCGAATGTGTGCGCAATAAGGAAAGTAATCAGAAAAGACAGAAATTGCAACATAACGAATGTAGAAGAGAAGCACGAAAGGAAAGTATCTGAACACGACTGGCCCGATGAGATGCGGCCGGGTCTGGCTTATACATACGGAGAAGACATGGTGTGCGGCGTCAACTGTCAGACGTACCACCAGTTCGGGAGACATGCTCAAGATCTAACATGTGGCAGTCTGTTCTCGGGTTGAAATGTCCTGTGTTGGATGGAAGCGCTTCGTCGATCCAATCACAACCAACACCCGGCTGGGAGCAATACGCACGCCTGGTCTCGAAAATGCTCGGCGCCTCCACAGAGTTCCACAGGGTAGAAACTCGRGCCATAGCAGCCATTGTCTTGTGTACGGTCCGAAACATGCTACTGTGCTCTAACAGTGTCCGCGGTTGCAGAGCCAAGTTGGCCAGGCGTGGGAAATCATCTCAGGATCGGCTCAGCTGATGTGCCGTGCAGCATGGCCAGAGACTGTAGAGTTCACACGATAGTGTCGCTTGAATATGTTTAATTGCAGATGGCACGCTGTGTTCGTCTTCCGTTCTCGATGCTGCCTTTGGTGATGGCGCGTTCTGAAACACGAAGAATACTTCCCGTGGACCTATTGTCTTCCGCCGGTGGGGTCATTCAGGGCTCGTCGCACGCCCTCACTTGGGTCGGTATCTCTACGCCTTCTGCCAGACCGAAAAAAGTACGACGTCCGCGCTTGCTAATGAAGGGTGTTCCCAGTGCGTGATGGTGTTGGTGAGGGAAGCCGCCGACACGACAGATGTCAACGTCCGGTCAACCACATCGTGTGAGATTTTGTCCCACTACTTTCTACGCCGAGTCTATCCGAGATTCTACCGGGCTGTTTGCCCCACATCAACCTACCTTAACCAGGCTCGCTTCCACCACCACCACCACAACATGGACTGAGACATGAGAAGAGCATTAATTTCCATCTTCAAAGCAATGTCGCGCATCCTGCGCTCTGCAACGAGGTCTCGGCTGAAGCTTGCGGCGTCGTCGTCGACACGCTTCGAGTTCAACTTGCTTGGCCTGCCAGAGGAAATCATCTGCCTGATCGTCGAGCATGTCGATGAGGTCCAGAGCCTCGCGCGGCTGAGCCGGACATGCCGCCAATGCCAGCGACTGACAGAAATCAAGCTGTATCGACATCATGTATTGCGTAGCGCTTATGAAGGTGATTTGCTCCGACACTCCCTCGACACGCGTCCCGCGCGCGAATCGTGCATCCATACTCTCGCCTATTTGATGGCTTCCRAGACCGATCAGAGCTTCGACTGCCTACAGGATCTTCTTGCACGCTGCACTCACCTGAAGGAATTTTCCTTTGAGAGTCCCGAGTGCAACAGGAGTCATTTCGAAGATGAAGACGCCTGGACGGACATGACCGACCACCTGTTTCAACCCTTTCAAGACTCGCAAGATGTGTCCCTGGAGCTTGGCATGAAGCCCCTACAGATGCTGAGCAAATGTGAGTGCATTCAGATCAGCAGTCCGCTGGTCACTGTTGCTCGGTAAGTCGTTTGTTGACCCCCAATCGCAGTGACGCTGCATATGAATGGCATTGAAAGCCCATACTGGAACTTTGACGCCAGAAGCAAGAACATCTTTCTCCTTCCTGCCCTCTCATATCTCAAGATCTCCTGCGTCAACATACTTGACAATCTCTCAGAGGGAATTAATCGCGTCTCCTTCAGTCCTCTCAAGCACCTCGAGCTCGAGGAGTGCAACTTTACCCACCAAGGCCTACACCACCTTCTGTCATTCCCAAAAGCGCTCGAGCATTTCGAACTGCTGGAGAATCGATACAATGTCGTACATTTTGGCGCTCGTAAGATGAAAGAGGACTTCAAACCTCGCCGCTTGCTAATCATGTCTGCACAGCTGTCCATCCATCTTGGAACCAGCTGTTCAAGAACAATCCTGCAGCAACTCTAGCTGCACTCTCTCAGCAGAAGCACTCCCTCACCTCTCTCACATATGCCACCTCGGAAGACGACCACTGGCGTGTTGGACCGACCTTGGTCACTCCGGAGAAGACACCTGTTGATGCAGGATTCTCCGACTTTTTGGCTCTCGAGGAAGTAAAGCTGATTGGCGAATGCGCCCTTTTCGAGCGAGCGGTCTTATCGTCTCGCGCTCCTCCCAACCTCAAGATTCTTGCCGCGGACAGCGAGGACCCTCTGCGCAGGTTTAGCTACGRCTTCCAGCGGCCAGACGAAGATCCGGAGCATCCACTTGACTTTGCGCCGTTCTTTCGCGCACCTTCGAGTCGCATGCCGAAGAGTCTGGAGAGACTAGAACTCACTCTTGAAGACGATCCAGACGAGAGTCGTGCCCTCATCTTGGATCTGGCAAAAGAGCTTGGAGCCGTGGGTGTGATGTTGACTGTGTCGTTCAAGGAATCGAACAACTATTTTCCACCGTACCTCGATGGGGAACACAGAYCGGAGGAATATCTTTATTTCGATGGCGACATTATTGTACTGTAGTTGCAATTACCGGAGGCCCGCTCCGCCTCTTCTTGCAAGGAACATGATTGATGACTCTTATGATGCACGGAGATGGATGAATGGTGATTCGAGGTTGGGATCGAGAGCACTTGCCGATAGCGCATTCTCGTAGAGGAAGAGTCCTGACCATGCGGGTGTCGCACGGCATGATGAAGAGCTCAAGACCTAGATCGAGGAGACCTCATTGCGATTCTCGTAGCGACAACATGCACAGCTTATCTCTGCATTGGAAGATGATTCCTGATAGCCAGAGATCCGCTCTGGTTTTTGCGGAAAATGATTCGCTATTTGCAGCGAGTAGAAGTCTTCGGGACCTCTTCGAAATCAGCCATACACTCGACTCATGTACTTTCCAAGTGAGCGGTGTGTGCTGTCGCCAGTTCACCAGTCCTCTTTCAGAACGAGTGGATGTCTTGCATGAATCGCCGTCAGTTGCCGTCTCCACCTCCACAGTTCAGTTCGGATGATCGTCGACAGGGATCCTGCAGCCCCCCAGCCTCGCCACCTCCGCAACGCATACGAGTGGCACAGTCGCCCACAATCTCCGCATAATAGGCGGGCTGTGGGGGACGAAGTCTCTTCCTCTCTTTCGCAACCTCGCRGCCTGAAGCCCGAGAAGCGCAAAGATGAACGGTGACAAAGGCAGCGTGGAGCGCGTTGAAGATGCGGATAAGCGCCCCTCGTCGCGGAAGCTAAGCATAGTGGACGCAACAAAGGGCGATCGGGCTCTAGCTCTCATTGGTGATGAGCGCATCAGTTTGACTGATGAGGATGTGAGTCGTTTCGTCGCGTTTTTGGACTTCCTGGCTGATGGAGTTTGCCATGTTAGAACAGGAGGATTCGCCGCAAGACGGATAAAGTCATCCTCGCCATTCTCGTCTGGGTGTATTTCCTCCAGGTCAGTGTTGAGTGGGACAATTTGCGATCCCGCGAGACGGCACGATTGACTCGAGGCTGTAGATTCTCGACAAGACCGTACTTGGCTATGGAGCTACCTTTGGATTGAAAGAATCGACGGGTCTCAAGGGAAACCAATACTCTCTCGTGGGTAGTATTGCGCCTATTGCACAGTTAGCATGGCAACCTTTCTCCTCCTTCTTGATCGTCAAGGTCCCTCACCGCATCCTGATGCCTTGCCTCGTGCTAGGATGGGGTAGGTCGTAGGGATAACCAAGGATGCTCGCTCCAGTACTGACAGTCGTGATAGGAATCGCACAAACTGCCATGGCTGCCTGCCACAACTACGGAGGTCTTCTGGCAGCCCGCTTCTTTCTTGGACTTTTTGAAGCTGGTTGTCTGCCTCTGTTCAGCATCATTACCTCCCAGTGGTATCGGCGAGCTGAACAACCCCTCCGAGTCGCGGCTTGGTATAGCACGAATGGACTCGCAACTATCGCGGCCAGTGCACTTTCATATGGTCTGGGACATATCAAGTCTGGAACACTTGAGTCCTGGCAGATGTACAGATCACTTACTCTGCCCAGGAAAAAGCCATTGCTGACATCCTCGTAGTCTCTTCTTATTCGTTGGCCTGGTCACCATCATTTCCGCGCCCTTTGTATATTGGAAGCTCGATAACGATATTCCTTCAGCGCGCTTCCTTTCCGAATTTGAGAAGCAGCAAGCTATCGAGCGCTTGAGAGCAAACCAGACGGGTACTGGTTCTCGGGATTTCAAGTGGTCTCACATTGGGGAGCTTGCACTCGAACCAAAGACCTACCTTTGGGTCAGTCTGTCGCTTCTTTTGAACGTGGGAGCTAGTGTGACCAACACGTTTGGTCCCCTCATTATCGGAGGTACGTCTTGAAGGTCTTCTGATGTACTCAGCCTATGGTGCTGACATGTTCTGCTCTAGGATTGGGCTTCGACAAGTACCTCACCTCTCTGCTCAACATGCCATTCGGCGCCCTGCAGTTTATTGTCATCCTTTTCGCATCCTACGCAGCCGCAAAGTTCCGGAGCAAGTCTATCATCCTTCTGATCTTGACAATACCTGTCATTGCCGGCCTCGCCATGCTCTACACGATCAAGCACACAGACAGCAACCAAGGCGCTCTGCTCGCAGGATACTACCTATTGTCCTTCTTATTCGGCGGTAATCCATTGATTGTAGCTTGGATCGTGGGAAACACCGCGGGGACTACGAAGAAGAGTGCTCTGATGTCGATCTACAACGCGGGATCATCTGCAGGCAACATCATTGGGTTCGTATCTGCAATATGTCGCCGCTCGGATAGAGACTTGCTGATCACGCGTACAGGCCGCTGCTATTCAACTCAAAGGATGCTCCGGAATACGTTCCAGGTCTGCGGGCAGTCCTGGGTATCTTCTGTGCTCTAGCCGCCTGCGTAGTCCTCCAAGCAGGCAATTTGATGTTCTTGAATAAGCTACAAGTGAGTGTTCCTCTTTGACTTTCACAACCACCCCATCTGACATTGATCAGGAACGTAAACGAGTCAAAGTCGGCAAGCCTGCAAAGATCAAGGATCTTAGCATGCAGGACACTTATCAAAACAATTCTGAGGACCAGCTCGACGAGGGTGACAATCACCAACGTCCAAGAATCGGAGATCAGGCATTTCTGGACAAGACTGATCGTGRGAATGAGGACTTTGTGTATATCTACTGATCATATAGCGCAGCGTATGGGCTATTACTGACTTGACATACACCTTGTCGACTGAAGAGCACTGGATCGACGATACTATACTCTGCTAGCTTCTACTCTCCTGGCATGTTGCGGATTCTTGCCACAAAGTCTATCCAATGGGTAGACGGCTAACTGACATTTGTGCATGAAGTAGCTCTAGGCCTGAACTTTATATGGACCTCTTCCCTCATTGGGTAACACACCATCCGGCTTCGCAGCCAACTATGCAATTGACTATCGACGGGAAGACTGTTGGAAGCTCAGGAACTTGCCTAGATCAACTATTTTACTGCGGCCCACGTGCCAGTAGGAGCTGGTGCATTATCTAGCCATGTTAATGCTTTCCAAGACGGCTGGAGCATGCCATGGAGCTCAACCAGTGGCATCCACTTGCGGAAGCTTACACTAAGGTACTACTGCAGCAGAGACGCCTGGCTCTGAGAGTCCCAATGTCAAGCCCACGCCGCGGGAAGACTGGCAGTATACTCAGATGGGAAGGTATAAAGTGCACTATTTCCTTCATCACTTCAGGATTCTCTGGACGCTTCTCTACACGACGAGACTCTTTGAACTCACTCAAGGCACCCGACATCATGTTGCCAACTCTCATTCCACTCTACGCCTTGCTAACAACAGCTCTCGCAACTCCTAGTTCACCCAAGCTTCTCGCTGTTAGGCAACAAACGCAGCAAATCAACATCAATGTACAAATCTCGGACTCCCAATTCAAGAGCTTCGAGAATGCCAACGCCTTGAAGCAATATCTCCAGGGTCAAGGTTACAACTACGCTTTCAATTACAACCAGCTCTCGCAAGGTGTCGCCTCGATCGATAGATACTTTGCGACGAAAGCTGCCCAAACAACCACTTCCAACACAAACAATGGATTCTTTGCCGAGGATAATACAGCAGTTCAGACAGACAGCGATTCTACATCCTTGAAAGGTGGTCCTTCATACACCAACATCTCCCTCTCTGCCACCGAGAATTTAGTTCAGGCCATATCATTCAGTGATGGTGATGCTGGAACGTATGTCATCTCAAAAGACTGGGCGATCAGAGGTTCTTACTAACCCTACGATAGCGCTGGTGGTGCTATTCAACGATTGAAGGATATTTCCAGCACATCTACTTCTGGATCATCAAACTCAACCGCTACAGTGACGGCAACAACCGCTCTGGTTCAAATCTCTGCTGAAGCAAACGTTGAGAACGCCAGACAGAACCTCGTCGTGGACGGCGGACCCCAGGATGCTTTGACGGGCGGCGTGTGTGCAGCTGGGTCGAATGRTGCTTCAGCTCGCTCGGAGATTATCACCACCATGAAAATCCCCGTTAATGTCAGTGGTCAGCCCACCAGCGGAAGTACTGCAGCTTCATTCTGTGAGGCTGGTATCAGTGGGAGGTCAAGTGGCCAGCCTGATGGAAGCGGAACAAGCTCGAGCATTACACAGGCTGCATTGACGGATGGAGGAGTCAGTGCCGGTGTTGTATGTAACGGAGGGGCTGTTCGAAGAGCTGTGCCAGTTGTAAGTTGGAATGTGAGGTTTCAGGGGACGTATACCGCCGCTGGTGGATTCAGGGGTACTTTTACAGGGGTCAGGACGGCAAGTGCTCAGACTTCTTGTTCATAGAAATGAACACCGCAAATCTAAACGCTCTCACGATGGTATTTGACCTATTCCATCGATCATCCGTCAAAGCCAGTCAATGTTATGGAGTCTGCGACGGTTACCAAGGATTCCGTAGCCTCGCTGTTTGGTTCAGGCCGACTGGGATCGGAACGTTCAAAGCAATGTTCGGTGTAGAAACACTCCAAAAGAATAAGACAAAAGAAACGAGCGAGTACGAGAGTATGTGAAATGTGGCTATTAGTCATCCTTCAA